>NC_135365.1:22177500-22477500 GCF_051622035.1 Arctopsyche grandis | reverse complement strand
TCAAAATCTAAATCCATAGATGTCTCAATGGATTAATTCTGTAATTAATTAATTAATTAATTGTTATTTCGTGTTTTTCAACTTCTGAAAATACAGTGATTTATGTATGTAATAATAAAATGCTGCATTGTTTGTGATTAATTGTCCAGGAAGGCGCATTGGGGTCTTCTTGTCAAGCCTTCCAATTCTTGTCAAGTCTTCTTGTCAAGAATTGGTTTATATGTACAAACGCGTGGCGATTAAGTGGTTAAAGTACTCGCTTGCGGTAATTTGGTGTTTTTGCTTACGATAAGTTCAAGTTTATGTGAAATAGTCTAAAGTCAAAAGAAAAACAATTGAAAAAGTACCCAACCATTGGTTCCCGGAAAAATGCACTAAATTGCACTGAATTGTAGCGCAATTTCGAGAAGTCCTAATTTTCAAAGGCGCTCAAAAAGAACTAATGCAATAGAATTCCACAAAAAAAGGTTATTCTATTGTGTTTTGATGTCTCAAGAGTGTAACTATCTCGAGTTCATTTTTCCGGCCACCCTAAACATTACTCGTCTCACAAAATCAAAAATTAAGACATTGTTGCGTGGGGATGGGTTCAGGATCCTAATGAAAGGCCAAAGTCGCTTCACAGCATTCATTCAACGATTCCAATAGTCCACGCGGAACCTCCGCTAACTCTAGAATAAACTGGTGTACCGTGTATACCTCATTATAAAGGACAAGTTGCACAGCACAGCTTTCCCAATCCATTAATGTGTCTATTGTCTAGGCATTTAAAGCTCTACCATGATGATTTGTTTACACACGAACTCGCCCATGTCTGTGAGAGCTCCTGCGTATCCTTTGTTCGGGCACTTACTGAGTTCCGTTAGCCTAATCCGGGGTCTCTATTGTTCACCTACGAATGCACAGACAGTGGATACATTGTTCAGACATGGGATCATTGGTCGATAGGTCCTGAGACCTTATTGGCTGTTGTATACAGCTTGTTCATACCTTTTTGGCGCGAACGCGCGATTAAGCTATTAGTGATGGTAAACCAACGGACCACGACCACCAATAACTTAATCTAACATTATTATTCCTTGTTTGTAATCTCTCCATGTTTGGAATTGTTACTACTTACATATGTAAAAAATAATGGGTTTACCTGTAATAAAAAATAAATAAAATCTCCAGGTTTAGTCGCTTTACTCACTCCAATATGTCTGCTATATCAATCATACCTCTCGTAAAAAGGCATATTTTACGGAAATATTGTTATTACAATGTATTTATGTATGTACATATGTTGATTTTATTCAGCAGTTTATATCTATTTTCTTCCATATAAATTATCTAAAAGCTTCTTCCCAAATATTGCATGTAGGTATATTGCTTATTTCTTGTTATACGTAAAACGGTTATGGTGAGGATACATTCAAAAGTGCGGCACGGGACCAATTCGTGAACTCCAGCTGTGAGAGGCGATCTTCATGTCATTATTAATTTGCACGATCTTATTATTTTGACAAGTTTCTCCTACGTTTCTTCTAATATGGGAAGCACCATTGCCGATCATTGTCAATACAAGGATAAAATATCACCGAAAATACTCCAGGGGGTGACGATACAGATTTGGGTACCAATATTTTTGGTTGTTTTTTTTCGTATGTGCAAAAATTAAACTAAAAAAAACTGTACCTCTTTGTGTTTTGACCTTTAGAATCACACTTACATAGTATGTACATATATGTTCATATGGGTCTTATGTAACTTCCCCAAGTCTAGTTGAATCATTCTGTATCAGAACATATGTATTGTATTATATATGAATATTTTAATAGTATAACATGTAACAGCTTAGAGCATATTGTATGTATGTATGTATGTATATACATAGATATATTCTAAATTTCTCAGCATTCGAATACTCTTATGCATGGGAGCCTTTTTCTCGTACATATGTACATATGTACGTATGTACATATGTACATATGTACATATGTACATATGTACATACGTACATATGTACGTATCCTATGGAAATTCGAGCTCGTTAGTTGACTTCAAGTGGTTCGTATTTTCAAAATGCAAAATCATATGTCGTTGTTTAACCGCATTTGTACATATATACTAAATATAATATGGCGAATTTGATTATGCGTATTTGCGGATGAATCGAATTTGCATGCATTAGCAGTCGCACACTTCTCAAAATTGAATCTGCAGACGTCAAATTTCCATACTATCTGAATTTAAATTATTGCATACGTACACATAAACACTGCGAAAGGCGTGCTAAATTCGGCATCTCGTTCATTATCGAGTCGATGCTAAAATGTTCGCCATAAATCGAATTTATATTAAGTTGGGTGAGCTTTAACCGTGTTAAGTGGACCTCCAGTGCGATGCTGGAGTGCCAAATTGCAATTTGTCTGAATTCCTTCATAATTGCAGTGTCGAGTGTGTGTCGCAATGGGTGGTTCTCGACCGCAATCCACAAACTCTACACTGGTTCAACATTCGTTAATTGATTTCAAACGTACAACAGTGTGCACATGTACCGCGATCAATTAGTTTTTAGTTCAAAGCCGAGAGCAATTTATCCTTGTTGCTTTGGAGATCTCTCCCTCTCTTCGCCCGCCCCCCTATGTAGTTTGTTGTTTCTCTTTACACTTAATATCGATTAAACTTTGTCTCGGCGAAGACATTCGTCGGGCGTGGGCAACCAGATCCGGCCCGCCAACCCCTTTTCAGATCCTGCTACTTTACATATAAGTCTACGTTCGACAAACTCAACGGTTAATTGAACTCTCCAGCCACGATGACTTATCCCATAATTGTACAGAAGCTTAAATCCAACATAACAATGACATTTTTCAAATGTTTAATACATGTTTTGATTGTTCCAGGCGAGATTCCAGCAAAAACAGTTGATGGAGAAAGAACAGAAGCTGTTGAAGATGTATGAAGCGAGTCAGGCACGAGTTTTGGGACGGCTGGGTACTCAAGCAACGGCTGCTCCTACAGGAAAAGTAAATACAATTCACATTGATTCAGTGCTATTAATCATTTTCAAAGTCTAAACTTGTGCATTGGTTCATTGTTCAGGTGCGTCAGATGTTCGAAGAGCGCCGTACCAAAGCTGGAATTGACAAAAGTTATCCTCTTCAGCCGTTGACGGGAGCCCCCGGAAACACCGTGTCTGGTCAAATCAAAGTAGCACGCATGACAATCAACGGACATAATTCTTCAGCTGAAAAATCAACAAAACAAGAAGTAACCATTGAAATTAAACATGTGTGTATTCTATTATATGTAGTACCGGTTAGTTGTAAATTAAAATGTTCATATGAAATCTTGAATTGTGTATGCTGTGCTATTTCAGGCTACAACGTTAAACGGTGATACGATGACGGTTAAAAATCAACGATTTGAAATGAAATCCAGAGACTTCAACCTCAATGAAAATTTTGAAGACGTGGACACTGTCGATGCGGCCGTAGAGTCGATAGCGAACAAGCTTCCAAACGTTGGAGGTTCTCTGCTCAGTCAAAGAACGGTGAAACGCGAAACTAACAACAACGTTAGAAACGGTGTCGTACCCAAGAGACAGACAGAGACCCCTCCCAGGACCAACGGTGACGTCGGCCCCAAAGAAAAACTTTTAAATTCACGCACAACTAAAACCCCCCCGTTGCAAGCTATCAAGCAAGTGTCCAAACCAGCGAAAGCCCCGGTCGCATCTACAAAACCTCGTTCTGTGGCTGCATCGCCGTCTCAACCCAAAACTCCGGTCCAGCAGACGGTCACTTATCCAACGACGCCGACTCCCACCAAACCTGCCGTCACTCCCGTTGAAAAAGTCAAGGTATATTACAATTCCTTGTTATCTATGATGTCTAGAGAAACATTTTTTTTTTTAATATTGGCCTGCTTGTGTAAAAAAAGATTCAACTCATTAGGAAACCGAACATTTTAAAAACAAACCTATGAAATTTGATAATAGTAAATGGAATTGCTTATTATTTACTAAAATGTTTGCTTTTATATTGTACAAAAATTTTCATGAGGCTGATTAAATCAACATACCTATTCATGTCAGTTAGATCTTTTGTGCAAAACTATGTATATCAAATGTTAAATTACTTTTTTTATACACGACATCTACATACATATATAATGTATTTATTTAATAATGAACATTTAATTCCATTGGAAAAAGGAAATCAATGGTTCATGATAATACAATTGTTTGGTTGCTTAGAATATATAATATCTATGACAACGGATAACCTAATTTGTCAAATATTTATCATTTTAGTCTCCAGTAAAAACTCCGTCAGCTGCAATGACAAGCAAACCTAGGGTATGTCAACGCTATTTTTTTTATATTCAAATACATATATAATATGATGTTTATTGTATCTAATATTATTATAATTGTTATTGATAATAGCCTCCTCCAGCTTCGTCCAGAACAGATTCGGAAAACGCTTGCAAGATATGTCAACGTTGTTTTGCACCAGATAGATTAAAAAAACACGAAGAGATATGCTCCAAAACGGCCACCAAGAAGAGGAAGGTTTATGACGCCCTCAGGCACCGAGTTGCGGTCAGTAAGAGCTGTCGACATTATATATAATACATATTTCCTTGCAAATCGTACAGTATGTTAATGCTAATATTTAAATCCAGGGCACGGATGTTGAATCTTATGTGAGACATGCGAAAAAACCGGGACGAACTCAGCCCGCCAAGCAGGCACCTGCTCCGGCACCGTTGAAGCAGGGCAATTGGCGTAAGAAGCATGAGGAGTTCATAGCTGCCATCCGTGCTGCAAAACAAGTGCAGGCATACGTTAGCAAAGGAGGTTTGATGCTCGTTTCTTTAAAATATATGTAGTATTGATTATATGTATGTATGTCAGGGTTTATATGTCGGTTGATAATATTACAGGAAAGTTGTCGGATCTGCCGCCACCTCCTCCGTCAGATACTTCGGATTATGTCTCTTGTCCTCATTGTAGTAGAAGATTTAACGCGTCAGTTGCCGAACGGCACATTCCCAAATGTGCCAACTTCCAATTCAACAAACCGAAACCCGTCGCTAAAAAGCGATAAGTTGTTTATATTGTCTTTTTTTCTATATTATTATCAATTTTTGAGCTGTATGACTGATGGTGTAAGATGATCATCAACAAATCCGAGAGGTATCAAAAAAAAGAAAAAATTAAAATTTCTGACGCGCTCTGGTTGAGTGGCGAGGTATCTAACATTCCTGTTTTTTGTACTTTTGATAAATTATTGAATTTTAACGGACAGACTTTTTATGTGCATTAAATCAGTATAAGGATTTTTATATCGTTATAACATAATTTGCTTTTCAATTAATAATTCGGTGGAATTTTCCTAATGGCAAAGTACCATTGGATTCCTTCAACGGAGCAGTTGTATTTTGTTAAATTATGTGCTATATTAACTAAAATTAATATTAAAATAGTTTTAACCTAATCTGTACCAACGTGAGGCTTGATGCAATATAAATATTTTTTTCTTAACCGTAATGCGCCTTAAATATCTGAAATAATATTTTTATACACAGATGGAAATGGAAATATATTTTATTTATATGGCGGCAGGTCTGAAATATTGAATAAAGAAATTAAAATATACCTAAATTACTGGGAATGACGAAAAACTGTGATAATTATAGTATCCAACAATCAACGATGCATACATATGTATGTAAAATATATGATTATTTGGTTTGTTCCTTTTTAACACTTAATGTATATGAAAAATTAATAAATTACATTTACATAGAATTGTTTTTTTTTATTCATTTCCTGGTCTATAATGTTTATGACTATTGAAATTTTCAGAAACATGTGCAGTAGAGTATGAAATAAAAATAACTACATTCATAATTACATCACATTACTTTATTTTCCTTATTATATACATTTTTTTATATTGCAAAAACAATAACACTCATCTGTTATTAATGATAAAATATTTATAGCATTTATTTAATTCAAACTCGTCCTTTTACTTTTTAACAATAGTAAATGCAACTTTTTTTTAATTCTTCACACACATAATCATAAGAAATATTAAAAGTAACAGGATCCATCCACACATCATTCTAAATAATTGAATCATACGATCAGACATAAATATATATTAATATAATATGTGTACAAAATAAAAACAAATAAATTTAATTCTTAAAAGGACCGTCATGTTTTTTGCTATCTCACATTTTAAACTGTCATATAAACGTAGTAAAAAAAATCAATTGTTTCATCGATTCAAATTATTTTAGCATATATTTAATATTGAACAGAATATTTACATATGCGAAAATTTAATTTTTAAGTAATTCGGCCAAATTCTTACTAAACATTTATTTGTGCGTACTGTCCCGTTTAAACTTGGTATAAAAATCTCTATCCCCTATTTATATGCTCTTCGTTATCATATAAAAATATTAATGTATAAAAATACTTTGATTTCGTTAAGATACAACTACAGTAAGAATTAGTACTAAAGCTTATTTGGATAATGAACAAAATCATAATAAAATATAATAATAACATTCACACATTAATTATGTCTAACAGAAAAAGCTTTAAGCTTCTAAGCTTCTATCGTAATTTATAAACACCTAATTTCATACATGCACACGTGACCAACTAACATTTGTTCACGTACAATTAATAACTACTTAAACATAAGAACTGACTATGTGGTATATGTAAACATTAAATAAAATTAAATATAAATACTATAAATAATAAAATGTTATTTCATATATGTCGAAATATTTAGTTTTCTTATTTTTTTTGCACCTATTGAAGTAACAACTGCAATTTAAACAATAGTAAGTAAAGGAAAATAATCGAAACAAAATAATAATCCATTTATTATGCATTCTTTGTCTACAAATGTATAATTTTCGAATTTCACTATTTATATCTAAATTTATTTTTAATTCTATTAAAAAGTTGTTTAATAATATACAGATCAATGTACATTGGCAGTGATTAGAAATACTCTTTTAAGAAAAAAAGAAACTTAACCTGCTATATAATTCGTTACGTTACAATGACCTTTTTGGTCCATTTTCGTTCGTTTGATGATTTCAGCACAATAATAATAATAGATCGATTGTCTGTTTTTTTTTTAAACAAATTGAGAAAAAAAAACAAGAATATTACATAAAAAATTATCATTTTTTTTATTTAATTCTGAATTTTATTAGAAAAAGAGTATGGACTGAGCTGCCCTGCTTCAGTGCAAGAACGACAACAGAACCTGAAATTAATAAGATACATTATATTAAACATCTTACATCTTAGAACAAAAAAAATCATAAAAATGTACTCACTTGCTATAGTAGGCGTGATTACAATAACGAGCTTGCACGATCAACGGACATTTGGCGAAGAATGGATTATCTGTACAATTCGGATGAATGTACACTCCTTGAATATAAAAATACATATTTTTTATTAATTTCGTTCACATATCATTCTAGAACTGATTCCCTTGCAATGAATAAGTTACCTGCTGTGTCCACTTGTATCGTTATGGAGCCGGAAGCGTAACTGAAGCTGTTGCGCGCTTCACATTGATATTCTCCGGAATCGCTTGCTTTCAGATCGTTTATCGTTAAGCGGTTGCTTTCTGAAATTTCAGTAAATAACAATTATAGAAAAAGATCAGAGTTTATTTTAAACAATTGTCTAAGAAGAAACTTTACATACCTGATATGCGTACCCTACCATCTTCTCCCAATGGCTCACTATCTTTATACCATACAACAACTGGCTCTGGGTATCCGGAAACAGAACAACTGAGAGATAGTTCAGATCCCACTAACCACGACTCTTGATCAGTTGTCAAATTTACTTTTACAGGAGCTGTACAAACAAAACATCTTATTAACTAAGTAAAATTATGCGAAATACAAAGTTGACCAAAACAAATCACTATAATATCGAGATATAACAGCATCTTTCAAGTACATAAAATACACATGTAGAAGTAAATCTCGTATGGATTTAATCACTTTTTATATTTTAAGAAAACGTTTTAAACGTTTCACATACAGGTGAATTTGAAAACTACATAAATGAATTGACAGTTTGCAAGTTAGGATAACAATGTCTTTATATAATACTAGTGTTTTTACCCGGCTTCGCTCGGTATTTGTAATATAAACCACTTCAACATGGCCAATCTAATAGTAAACATTTTATTAAATTTATTTGAATATTCATTTGTTTTTATATTAAATTAAACGTCACGGATTTTACGAACCAAACAAACAAACATACATACAAAGTCTCTTTCAAAATTATATATTAGATGTCAAGGTAGCTATGTAGCTGTATTGGATCCACATTTCAAATTTAAATTAATATCTGCAAGTTGATTTGTTTTAGTCCAACTATAAATACATACATATACAATAAATTTGTTAGATAATAAAGTCCACACCAAGCAAAGCCCAAAATGCATAGAAATTGTTAATACAAGTTGTATAGAACAACTTAAAACAGTCGTCATATAAACCTTTTTAAATTGTATTATAGAAAAATCACAAAAGCACAAACCGTTATATTCCGGAGGTTGATATACCGGCTCTTCGATCTTTGGTGGTGGTCTGTACGGTCTCGGTGTCACCACCACGGGACCAGGACGAGAGGCTAATAAGTATTTGCCGTATAGAGCTTCGTCGGCCTCGGGCACGTTAACCGGCCTTACGGCCTGCACGACCACAGACCAAGATCCGGGCGCACCATATCCGTTATACGCTTGACAGATGTACTCGCCGAGATTTGATATCTGTAGCGATCTGATCAACAGGGAATAGTCCCTTCGCATTTCGTATTGTTGACTGTCTATAGGCAACATGTTCTCTCCGTGCCACCACTGAACTCTCGGTGCAGGCCAACCATAAGCCAAACATCTCAAGACCATTGGCGTTCCGAGAGTTCCGACCACCGGACTGTTCAACTCCACTATGTTTGCTGGATGATTTTCCGGATCTAGCCACCGACACCAATGCAGAAAAGGAGAAAACGTGCACATGCTCAAGTTAATACAAGACATAGAAACCACAATGCACAACAAGATATAAATTATATTATTACCATCACTGATAAGCAATTCTTTAAAAATATTATCCATTTAAATAAAGCAAAAAATAATGTATCAGCATTTCAAACGATATTAAATCCCAGCAAAACAATAAAGGCATGATGTAGAAGTTTTATTTGCGATTAATAATGATAAGATTTGGTTAGAAATGCGAATATAATCAATTTTGATTTGAAATGCGTAGTATAATTTGTATCTAACTCAATTTTCAACTGTCTTTTAGAATATTTAACTTTAATATTGAATTATAATTAGGATGGAAAGAATATAAAGCCATTTAGTAAAATACTTCATTTCATTTACCAATACACCATAGAAATGCATAAGATTTTTCTCTGTTTAAATCCAATCCAAATTTGCTATTTGATTTACACAGCCTAAATTTCAAGCCACTCAAAATAATAATAAAAAATTCGAGATTCATGAGAAGTGACTTTGAAAGTATTGTCACATTGGAATGATACTTATGGCGTTTACTTTCAATAGCTTGTATTGCTATGAGACAAAGAGCTGATGTGTTTTTAATTCCATAGTGCATTGATAAACAAAAGTGAGTACAAATGTAAAGTTTTTCATATTTTTATCTCAACTACCAAGAATAAGACAAAAATTTCAAGAAATTTAAGCTTAAAGCCACCATATAAGATCCAAAACCTTGATAAATTGAAATAGTTAGTTCCCAACATGCCACAGAATAATAAAAAAAAAAAAAACAATTTAATATTACCTTTAACTTGCAGATTGTAATTTTTGGTAATTGGTGTTCCAACACCGTTATCGGCAACGCATACATAAACTCCAGAATCATTTCTATAAACAGATATGATTTGCAGTGTACCATCTGTCATAATTCGATGCCTTCCTCTCGTTCCATCAATCTACAATATCAAAAAACAACAATGAATTGAATTTAAACAACATGCAATACAATAAACAATAAAAATAACTCACAATAACAGAATCCTTCAACCAAGATATAGTAGGTGGCGGATATCCAAACACTGCACACCTGAGGGTCGCCACGTTTCCTTCTTCTGCTTCAACTCTTGGTTCTGCCTCTTCTTCAAACGTAGGCGCTATTGCTGAAATTACATTGACACGTGAACCACAATGACAATTAGATACCTAAAAACAATCTAGCAGAATATACTATTGGTTAGCATATAATGCTTTGTGATCACGGATTCAAATCCCACTGGTTTCTGCTGACCAGACCTTGGATTTGTGACTCCAGGTCGATCGTTTTCTACAAGACTTTGTCAATTTATCTGATTTTCATTGAAACGGTTCCAACAAATTGGCAACCTTACCCATTTTCTCGCAAATCTCGAGTTGTAAACAATCTCGAATTTCACTGAATTGTATAAAATGCAGCAAATTTACAAATTTGACCATAGATGTCAGCATTTTGAGGTTCGCCAATTTCTATAATAAAATACTGTAAAAATTTCTACATAGATGTCACTATGGATGATGTTTTATTCGCATTGTATAAAATGCTTATGTGTATTAATTGATGTATTGTGTCTGTTTAAGTACACTCCCCGTTTTGGAACGATCTGTAAAGGCGAGTGTTCGTTTTCTTTGAAATAAAATAGCAGAATAGACTAGTGGTTAGTATATAATGCTTTGAACAGAGTGGTCACGAGTTCAAATCCCACTGGTTTCTACTGACCAGACCTTGGATTTGTGACTCCAGGTCGATCGTTTTCTATGAAAATTTGTCAATTTATCTGATTTTCATTGAAACGGTTCCAATAAATTGGCAACCTTACCCATTTTCTCGCAAATCTCGAGTTTTCAGAATTGTATAAAATGCTGCAAATTTACAAATTTGACCATAGATGTCTCTAAGGATGTTAATTGATATGTATTTACTTTGTATAATACTTGTATCAAATGTATAATGTTTCTGGCATTGAGGTTACCTGTTAGACCTTCCTATAAATTAAAAACAAATAAATAAATTCACACTACCTCCAGTCGCCTGCACGGTGTATGCTGGAGCTGATGTGTAAGGATCCTGGAATGAAGGTGGCAGACAATTGTGGTTGCATCCAATACGGCAACATTTGCTATCGCCTGAACAATCGGCGTCCGTGTAACATTCTCGTCCACAACGAGCACCACTTTCAATTGAATTAATATCGTCTTCTTGAACATCCGGACATTCGCCTAGTTTGTTTACTGAATTTCACAATGAAAACATTTATTTATAATAAGCTTTATGAAGGACCGACACTGTTTAGTTGACCTACACTTTATTTAAATCATATTTATACTAACTTAATCGGCACACGGGTTTGAATTTGGTCTCGCGGGTCTCTGGATCAGAGTAAACGTCGACAGCACACGCAGAATTATGATCACAAGGGAAATCTTCACACGGATTGTTGCAGCCACACCTTTCACAGCCATCGGATTGAACAGACCGGCGCTCTCCGTACTGACAACGGACCGTTTCACACTCCTGTTTGTATCTGAGACAAGGATCTGGCTGTTGGACCCTCTCCGGTTCTTCCTTGTCGATGCGTTCATCCACGTCGATTTCGTTAGAAACTGCGAAAATATATCAAATTAACAAATACTCTACCGAACCCATAGGTATTTGATATAAATCACATTTCGAATTTCACATGTGTAATGTTCTCTTAAAAATAAGCAAAGCGTGTAAAAATTGGTGCAAAATTGTGCATTAAATTGTCGTGTTTGATAAGCTAGTGCATTGTGCTATGTATGTATGTGCTTAAATACCAGAGCTCCAAAGCCATTCATATCACAAGACCATTAATTTCAATTTATCATATCATTATAAACATGCATTTGGTTTGTTTTTCTAAATATAATTTTATTAAGTTATGTTTGCAATACCTATATATATATTTAAAGAGATTTTTTTTTATAAATTCATCGTGACACCTAAAATAAAATAACATTAAATAACAACATACATACAGTTGAAATCAAATACATATAATAGCTATTGAATTATCATAATTGCAGTCAAATCTTAAATTACGATGAATTATTACATTCTAGCATGCTATTTATTACTGTTGTTTTAACTAAATAGTATTTATTATCAATGCGATGTGATTGGTTTGACTGCGTATCAGCTAATCCAAGGTTAGGTTATGTTTATACTACGTATTAAATTATTCATAATTGTACTAATCCAATAGTGGCCCCATTATATTCAAATGCATACAAACAAATCAAATACGAGCAAATAAATCATCACATCATCATCATCATCATCATCATGAGTTTTAATACACCAATTGGATTCTCAGGAGCCCTGCTGTACATTGTTATGATACAACATCGAAGGTAGACGTGCCGTGGTGCCTTCTAAATTTGAAGTCTTCAGATCTTCATACTTACTCTCGTGGGCGCAAGTCTGCAGGCACGAATCGTACGATCTAAAGTTGTTGTTATTTCCACCGCATCCGGTGTAAATGAAAGCGACACAACTTTGCTGGTCGCTACTGAAGTACCAACGTCTGTAATACTGACCGGAGCAATTTCCCGTCTGCACAGGTTGACGACATATGGCTAAATTTGTAAAATATCTCATTAATCTGTCATATACCGAGTAAATTTGATACATATCACAAAGAAAAATAATTGCTCAATATTATATTGATAATCATTTTCTTTATCGGTTGAATTCCCCATTCAAATTAAGCATTATTTGATTTGATAGCCCAAAAATTTTACATGCGAAACCCTCATGTGGATCAACAAATTTTAATTTGACCAAACTTATATTCATTGAACTCTTCATCGTCGATGAAAAAATTTATGTTAATCCACAGGAGAGCTAATGATGGTCACATAAGTAAATTGTGGACTTATTACATATAATAAATCCAATATCAATTTAGATTATTAAAAATATAATCGAACTTTATATGTTATATATCATTCAATGTCCACAATATGCTCTTGAGTACCCCCTAGTTGTAAAATATAATACAATATAGCATTCCGAGTAAAAATTTGATCTGAAATATATCCCTATATATGATGCAGTATATGAATACCTTGCTCAGTTTCAGTTCCATTATCCGGTGGAGGCTCTTGATGCTGTAAACATACAGAACGGCACTCGGCAACACTAGAAAATCTGTTTGGTCCTCCACCGCATCCACCATAAGTATATTCAATACATTGTCGACGCGATCCTTCAAAGAATACTTTAACATGTGATTCCGAACAGTCACCAGGATCACGATCGTACCGGCAAACATCTATAGAAAAATGACAATTATGTAAATAATTTCATAAACTCGTCTTTAATACAAACTACACATTTAATAATCACATTACCTATTCCTCGGAATTGTCCACATTGTCGCTCGCATTGTTCTTCAGATAAGAAACGGTTCTCATTTCCACTACATCCAGAATACAAGAAAGGTGAACAGGCTCCGCTGTTGTAATCGTAGAACCAAGCAGGAATACTCTCCCTACAATTACCCTGTTCTACTGGAGTATAGCATAAACTTGGCAAAGTTTCATAATCTGGATACTGAAATTCGAAAATAATATTATAATAAAATAACAAATGTGATCATGTTTTGATTAGTTTCTGAGTGGTTTAGAGTTTTTGATGTTACCTCGGTCACAACAGGGATGGCATTCTGATCTGTTTCGGGTGGTCCCCTCTTACACCTCTGTTCACACTCGTCTCTGCTATTGAATCTATAATAAACAATATTTAAATTAAATGCTCAGTAATCTAAAAATATAAAAATTAAAATAATAAAGTTATTTGCATACCTATTGCCATTTCCTTGACAACCACCATAAGCGAACTGGCTGCATGTATCAGTATTTTTATCATAGAAATATTGAGAAAATGATCCCTCGCAAGGACCAACAGTCATAGGTAGCTGACACAAATCTGCAAAAGTAAAATCTCCATTTAAATTTTAGCAAGAATCTTTGAGAAATTTGAAGTACTTTCAATCGAATATATCAAATAACCTTGTACGCTGGAGCATTGCCTCTCACATTCCTCTTTTTCCATAAAATTATTTTGGTTTCCTTGACAGCCTCCATACAAAAATTGTTTGCAAATACCAACAGAACTATCATAGAACCAACGACGTTCAGAACTTCTGCATGGTCCCGTTTCACTCGGCAGGAAACAGTACTCTACAAATACATATGTAATGATATGAAATGTCCTTCAAAATAATACACAATATAGACATCCAGATCTAAGTACCTGATTGGAATGCTTCAGCTCTTGGTGCAATGGTGGTTGCCTGTCGACCACTACAACGATTCTCACACTCCTCCTCGCTCGGGAAGTTATTACTATTTCCTCCACATCCACCGAAGTAAAAGTTGCGACATCTAATCAAAATTGTTTTATTGTCATTACACATTATTAAAACACTGTAAGCAATGAAGATTTTATTATTAGTACCTCTTTTCGGCTGAATCATAATACCATCTTACTCGATAATCATCACAATCTCCAGTCACTGGTGGCATGACACAAATGTCTTGTTCTGTAATATACAAGTTTAAAGCATATAGCATAAAAACATCCCCGATTTCGTAAAATTCTCCTACTTTAAATATCCCATAAAGCTGTCAAAATACATTTAAAAGCCAAAGTCAAATTTCACATGTATTACAAAGCAAAAATGCAGCCATAAATTTTTAAAGTAATACAATGTATATAACAGTATTTCAAAAATGGAAACTGTTTCAATATTCCATATTTGGAAATATTTCCACTTGTCAATTAAAGCAGACCCTCCAAAAATTACTTACACATCTTGCAAATATACAGTAAACATCAACAACCAAAGCCACCAAATTTAAATATACTTCCTGGTCTGAAATTCTTCTGTGTGTGCGTTTTCCGTTTTCCTAAAACTTTGTCAATAAATATCATCATTATAAACATACTAACCAACAACTTTAGGACAACTCTTATCACACTCCTCCTCCATATCGAATTGATTATCGTTTCCTTCACATCCGGTGTAGTAGAATGGCATACAACGGTTCTCTTCACGATCGAAGAACCATTTGGGTATCTTCTCTGTGCAGTTGCCAGCAGCTCTTGGCAGCAGACACATATCTACGCTTCGACCAACACCAAATTTGAACATGCAAAACGTGCACAAAAAAGAGAGTTAATTATTAGTCAAGCTTCCATTCACCGATGATGCGATTCGTGTTTTTGTGCAATAAGTACAAATTTCACGATCATTAATATCAAATTAATAAGATAAATTTAACCATCACCACATTCGTAAAACCGTCACCATGCAAAGCAACAATCACCTCGTCTCATATTTCAGTACTAAACCTCATCATTCTTACACTTTTGTAATCAGCTAAAGTTTCTTCTGAATTAACTTCATTTACAAAATTTTATTTTAGTGTATTTTTAAAATACTTATTAAAGACCTTTCATTTTTCCTGGTGTATCACAACGTAGAATACATGCCGACTCAGATATGAACCGATTTGTGTTACCGCCGCAGCCACCCCAAGTAAACGGTTGACATCTGTGACTCTCAGAGTCGTATGCCCATCTAGAGTAGCTTCCTCTGCACATTCCTTGCTCGGCAGGTGCAGAACATTGATCTGAATTGCGAATTATTTATAAATATTATACATACATACATAAAAATATCATATACATATCTTATTATATAGAATATTAACTCCATTTGAGAACTTTTTCTGAAATAAAATCATATATTGGACTTGAGCAATAATTAGTATTTAATGTTAAATTAATTATAATTATTATTAGAATATTACCATTACCAATTTTATTAGTAACTAGTGTTGTACCCGATGAAATATCATCGCATAGGTTATGGCATATTAAGTTATTAAATAAAAAAAAATTAAAAGAAATGTGTCGGTGCTGTGTTTAAATATATTTAATTTAATATTTATATTTAATGTTGCAATGCCACAATAACGCGTGCAATTCCCGTTCCCGTTCCACAGGCATAGATATATTTGCTGACGTGGGCCATCTGCTGTGTGTTTGTGGCACAGCCCTGAATGGTCAGTACATTCGAGTGCGAGGTAGGCGTGGCGCGATGCTTTGAAGGCGGGATAGCTTTAATTTCGCATCAGTAAAACCGTAATTAGGAATATTATTATTGAGGTTTTTCCCCTTTTTTTCACAGTAATCTTCCCAGGAATGCATACAACAAATCCTGAAAGTTCTATCGTAATCGGTTCAGTGGTTTAGAAGCCTATTCGAAACACACAGACAGACATTCAATTTTATACATACATAGATATGAAAAAAAGGTAATAACGACCTACCTACCTACATATAAACAATAGAAAAATTAATTAAATAAATGAATTTTCAATAGATGGCGATAAAAGCTCAGAGACTTATTTCCCTAGAGGAAAAATTGGTAGCAAACAGTGTATAAAGAAGTTTTTTTATTTTGTTATTATATTCGTACATTTTGTTGGCAGTGTTTTAGCTGTGACGTGCATATGTATGTACGACTTTTCGAATCGAAACGACTATTATAGTACGATGAGCGTTATCTCAAATACACAGACACACAGAATAGCAATATTATATATATGTATATGCTGATATTTTGACTAGCCCTATTAATTAAAACTATTAAATAGCACTATGAGTGTGTCCTTAAAGTGAATAATTATTCTCAAATTTCAGGTACATATGTATGTATGTATGCATGTACACAAATTATGCTGATTTCATTTCATTACCAGAATTGCATACACTTTTTCAAAAAATTTTACATACCATCTTCCTTTGGTTCTTCGCAGTGTTTCTGGCATTCTTCTTTGTTTTGGAATCGATTATTGTTTCCAAGGCATCCTCCATACACGAATTGACCGCATTGCTTGCGATCGTTATCATAATACCATACCGGATAGTATCCCTCGCATGGTCCTTTCACCTTGGGCAGATTGCATAAGTCTATAAAATACCATAAGATCAGTAAAAAAATCCATCAATTTAAATGTAATCATTAAAAACCACAATCATAAATCATGCTGACCTTTTCCTAGAGGCTCGACACAATTGTCTTTACATTCTTCCTGACTTCTAAACCTATTATCGTTACCATCGCATCCACCATACCAGAACCGAGAACAACCACCGTATTCCATATCGAAGAACCATTTGACTGTGTAATTCCTGCATGTACCCCTATCTTTCTCCAATTTACACGCAGCTGAAAAATTAAATAATAATAAAATATAAATTTAGATTATATTAATATTTAGGATAGCTATTATATGTACAATAATATTACCTTGTAGATTTTCTGGCTTGTCTTCGCATCCATCGAATTCTTTTCCTTTAGCTTCAGTAACCCCATCTGGACAGCAGCCAAATTTACTAGCGGCACAATCGCAACCAGCTTTATCAGGCCCACTTGCAACGGTCTCTTCATCGGAACAACAACCAAATTCACTATCGGAGCAACTACAACCCTGTTGTCGTATACCCTTTGCAATTCGCTTGCCATCTGGACAACAACCAAATTGATAAGTATGACAAGGACAGCCTTCATAATTTGGACCCAAAGCTGGTGTATATCTGAAATTTTACCAAAATGCATACTTTTCTTTCTTAGGTATATTTGGATATATTATGTAACAGAAAAAAAATCTAATTATATACCTATTTGGACAACAACCATTTGTTGTATGTTCACATCCACAGCCTGCATTGTCGTATCCTCGTGCAGCTGTTTTATTATCAGGACAACATCCATATGGAGAATATTCGCATCCACAGCCTAAAAAATAACAAGTGTTAAATTAAATTGTAAACTTCATTCAAAAATAAATTTTTCATTATGCTTAGGATTATCTCGGGTATCGATTTATTAAATTACCTTCGAATTCTGGTCCCCTTGCTGCCACAATATTGTCGGGACAGCAACCATGCGGTTGAACCAAACAACACCCTTCTCCCAAGCGGCCGTGTGCTGGGGTTTGTTTATCGGGACAGCATCCAAATGTTGAGCTGTTACAACCCATGGCACAGCCTTCATTAGAAGGACCAGTGGCTGAAAATATATCTCTGTATTATAATACATACACATTATAAGTAAAAAATATATAAAACAATGTGATTTTCATATACCTGCCGATTGGTCTGGACAACATCCATACTTAGCTGTAGAGCAGTCACATCCTTCCTTGTTTGGTCCAGAAGCTGGTGTATTTTCATCATCACAACAGCCAAATTCAGTGTCATTACAAGCCATTGATGATTCAGTTGTTGTAGGTTCTAAAAATAATGAATTAGTTCAACACTCGACAATATCTTTAAACAATTCCATAATAATGAATAAATCAAAACCTTCAGTTTCTGGACATCCTTTCTTATCGGGACCTTTTGCTTCCTGCTTTTCATCAGCGCAGCATCCATATCTAATAAATAATCAAATGTAATGACACTGGGCTAAATCTACTAATATACTATTTATCTGCTCATCTTACTTTGATTTGGTACAAGCCGGAGGTGGTGGTGGACATCCTTCTTGATTATTTCCTTCAGATGGAGTTTTTTTATCCTCACAGCATCCAAATAGAGTTTCTTTGCATGGCACAATTGGACAGCCTTTGAATTTAGGTCCAGTAGCCACCGAAACACCATCAGAACAACAGCCATGTTTTGTATCCTCGCATGTTTCGGGAGCAGAACAGCCTAAACATAGAGAAAGAGTTAAAATTGACCATTACAATGTCCAAAAAAATCGTATGTTTGGTACCTTTTTCGAATGGTCCTGTGGCAGCTGTTTTGTTATCAGAACAACAGCCGAATGTAGATTTGAGACATGCAGGTTTCTTTGGCCTCTTTTTACACTTGCGAGGTGTTAGCGTCGTTCCAAGAAGGTCCTCCAATGTACTTATACTCCATGAACCTGATAAAAAAGTAATTTTATCATTAAATATATTATTATATTTATTAAATTATTGTCTATCTATTAAAATTAACGTCAAATATTATAAATGTACTTGTGCTAGATCCGAAGCTATCTTCCGTCGTCGAATAGCCATTATCAGTTTCAGCTACTGTCGATTCTGTACTGATTGATTCTGTAGAAGAACCATCTGTTGTACCTGGAATAAGAATAGAAGATAAAATTTTCACTTTAGTATTACTATTATATAATAAAGAAATCTAATATTTCACGTATTAAATACTTTGATCTGATGTTTCAGTAGATATGCCAGTTTCTGTTGATGACTCGGAAGTGGAATCTGTTGATGATTCTGTAGTGGAATCTGTCGATGATTCTGAAGTAGAATCTGTTGATGATTCTGAGATGGATGCTGTTGATGATTCAGAAGTCAAATCTGTTGATGATTCTGAAGTCAAATCTGTTGATGAATCCGTTGTTGACGAATCCGTTGTTGTTGAATCCGAATATTGTTCAGTTGTGGAATCCATACCTTCTGAACTACTTTCACTTTCTGTTGATCCTCCAACTGTAGTATCTGTTGTTATTTAAAAAAATAGTTTCTTACTTTTTTTACAGCCCGTAAAAAAACATACAATTTAAATATAAGCTTACCTGGGCTTGCCGAACTTAATGATCCTTCATCATCATCATCATCATCATCAGGATTAAATTCACCGACGACCATTGATTTTTCAGTAGTCGTTTCACCTATGATGTTCAAAATAGAATATGCAAAAAATTTTATAAAATGTGCGTCAAAAAAAAATTGTATAAAAATTTATATTCACCCTCTTCTGTAGTCAAATCAGTAGTGATGTCAGATGTATCTGTAGTTATATCAGTGGTTGCTTCAGAACTAGAAGATTCGGTTGATGAAATTTCGGTACTGGCAGATTCACTACTCGAAGACTCGCTGCTGGATGAATCGGTACTTGATTCAGTACTGGAGGAATCTGTAGTGGATATCTCTGTACTAGAACCATCTGTACTAGAACCATCGGTAGTAGAACCATCTGTACTAGACGCGTCTGTGCTAGAAGCATCCGTGCTGGACGCGTCTGTACTGGAAATATCTGTGGTGGAGACATCTGTGCTGGAAACGTCTGTGCTGGACGAATCCGTGCTGCTAATATCTGTGCTGGTAATATCCGTGCTAGATGAATCTGTACTAGTAATTTCTGTATTTGTAGAATCTGTACTAGTAATTTCTGTATTTGTAGAATCTGTACTAGAACCATCAGTACTTGAACCATCTGTACTAGAACCCTCCGTGCTAGAACCATCCGTACTAGAACCATCAGTACTAGAACCGTCTGTACTAGAAGCATCAGTAGACATATCACTTGTTGATTCACTAGATGACTCAGTAGTGGAAATTTCAGACGTTTCAACGGTGGACTCTGTGCTGTCAGTAGATTTTCCAGACATTTCTGTCGAACTTAAATCGGTTGTTGTTTCAGAATCGCTACTAGTACTTCCTCCTGTGGAAACATCAGTAATATCTGTGCTCATGTCTGTTGTGGAATCAGCTGTTGTACCATCGCTTGTTTCTGTTGAACTCATCATGCTAACGGAAAGACCTTCCGTCGATGATAAACTTGAATCAGTTGAGCTAGATTCGCCAGAAGACTCTCCCATTGAGCTCGATAGTAAATCGTCAGTTGTCGACGTAAAATCTACAGGCAACGTAGATCCTAATGAGCAAACGAAAACATATTATTATAACATATATAGAATTTACCATATTATTTATATGTATTATTTATTTGTTATATGTGTTTTTTTTTCAAACACTAACTGACTGTCAGATAATACCTAAAGAACTAATTTCTCCAGATCCTGTCTCCTCTGTATCATAATCTGATGGATCCCATTCCATTGTTACGTCATCATCACCGGATCCTTGAAACATACGTACATACATAAAAACGTTTTTAAAAATGCATAATAATTCGATTTTAGTTCAAAATTACATTTACACTTACCAGTAGTTTCAGTTTCACTATCTCCTGAGCTGGTCGGACTGTCGCTCATCATAAGTTCATCAATAGTAACAGAAGCACCATCCTTCAATTTGAAATTATATGTATATAAATATATAAAATATATTCATTCAAAATTTATTATCAGTATGAAAGTACAAACCATTGGGGAAGTTGCTGTTCCAAACTCTTCGTCTTCTTCATCATCATCACACCAATCTTCATCTTCTTCATAGTCTTCTGGTTGCGTTGAACCAACCTCAACAGGCAACACTTCATCTGCGTAAAAGTAAATTAATACATTAATTTTAAAATCTTCAAATGAATTTCCAGGAAACATATGTATATATACAAATATATTCTCACCATCAGTACAAGCTTGTTTATTGCAACTTTGACTAGAATCAAGGACAGAGTCTTGTTCACATTCAGTGGTGGTAGCAGTTTTATTATTTCGCAAACATAACACTGTACGCTCTTGTTCACCACCTCCACAAGACTTAGAACACTATTTAAAATAATCAAAACATAATTCATAATTAATAATTCATCAATGAAAATATTAGCATCAATAAGCGACAAGTTTAAACTACCTCAGACCAAGGACCGGCATGCCATTCAGCGGGACAATCTTTTTCTTCCTGTTCACATGGTCTTATATCTTCATACTTCTTCTTACCTTTACACTTTTCTTCGGGAACTTTTTCAAGGGAGTCTCCATTAAATACACCACAAAACACTCGACGAGACTGTACTCCATCTCCACACTTGCCTGAGCACTAAATATTGACAATAAAACGTAATTTTACATAATATCAATGACCATTTATGTATATAAAAATGGTTTTGATTTGTATTACCTTGCTCCATTCACTTGTATACCACTGAGCATCGCACGGAGGCAGGGCACTTTGTTCACAATCTTCTTGAACTACCGGCTCTGGATGGTTGGAGCAAAATGATGAAGGAAAGATATCACCATTGATCGTAGCACAAAAAGCAGAACGCGTCTTAACTTTAGAAGTGCATGAGTCGCACTGGAAAGGAAACATTTATTATTAAAAGTATTCGTACATTGAATGATTTAACATTATCAACTTTCAACGAGCCAGCAGCATGTCTAAATGGTTGGGCTTTTACCTAGCACCGAGAGGCTCCGGGTTCGATCCCATGAGTTGACCTCGATTGAAAAAAAAAAATTCTGAGTAGGTATATCTGTAATTCTGCTGGTCAGACTTGGATATTTGTAACTCCAGATAGATAGATTGATCAGAGTTTGCCAATTTTTCATTGTTGAAACGGTTCCTCGGTTAAATTGGCTAAAAACCTTCCTACCTACTATGTCACCACTATTTGAGTATGATTTATGTACAATAAAATTTATGTACCAATAAAAATTCATAGATGTCTCGTTAATTTAGAGTATTCAGTGTCTCGTAATCCAGCGACTTATATAATAAAAATGCTGCATTGTTTGTAATTGGCCAGGATGGCGCATTGAGGTTTACCTGTTAGGCCTTCCTGGTATATATGTATGTATATAATAAAATATTATTAATATTCACTTACTCCACTCCATTCTGATAGGATCCAATCGACACCCTCGCAAGGATGAATCATACAGGCTTGTTCATGATCTGGTTTCTTTTCTGGACATTGATTATCAGGAAGTACTTCTATTTTTCCATCGACTTTGCGGTAACATCTCACTGGACGCAATTGTTTGCCATCGCCGCACAATTTATTGCACTGAAATAGAAATATAACCACTAATGACATTATAAAATATATAAACAATAAAAAAATGAATGATTTCAAATAAAATTTGAAGATTTCTGCTTGAGGAGCTGAAATTGATGACATAAAAAACCCAATAGTTAAAATTATTATTATTAAATTTAAATCTTACTGGACGCCAAGGTCCTATGTGCCAACTGGGGCAAGGCAAGCCAACGTTGCACTTCTGATGCGCTGCCGGCTTTGGTCCCATCGTCTGGAAGCATTCATCATCGTTGACAACCGACGTCAATCTGAAATCAAACAAAAATTTCTGATCATGTCGTCATCGACCATGCCACGTTTGAATGTCAACGTTTCCTTCGCGTATTATTTCTTATAAAATACCTAAAAAAATATATAATCACCCATGAGATACAATTTTGTAGCAATAGATCTGCCTACTTTGTGTTCCACCGTCTCCGCACGCAGCGCTACACTCCTCCCAAGCACTTTCAGACCAGCGTGCAGCACACGGAATATTGGCACAGGTCTGATTGTCGATCGGTCTCAGGACAGAGTCACACAAACTATCTTCGACTTCGTTCAGCTCACGCCGAGAAGCACAGTGCACGTTCCGAATCTGAAATCCTAAGCCCGCATTCAGATTACAATCATATTACTCATATTACAACCAGCAGCGTGGTCTAATGGTAAGTGTTCTCGTGCTAGGAGTCATGAGTTTGCTTCCCACTAGTCTCGTTGCTGGCCAGACCTTGGTTTGTCGAGGTCGGTCGTTTCTCATCAGAATTTGTCAAGTTTTCTGATTTGAAACGATTCCTGTAAAATTGGCTTTCTTATCCAATTTTCTATTGCGAAAACCTTGAGTTATTATTATCTCTTAGGTTTCGCCAGATTTTCTCCATAGATGTATTGTTACATAATAAATAATGTTATTATTCGTATTGTTTACGATGTGTATAATGTCTGAACATAGATGGCAAGTGTTGTTTCGATTTGTTTGTATGTTTAATTATATATTTAATAATATATGTATTATATAATTTATCGATTCTTAATCTGCTTAGTAGATTCACCGCTTTGGAGCAATCTGTTAGTCGAGTGTGCATGATTTAATTGAAAAAATAAAAAAATATCGACTTTGAATATTCAAAGATGATCACTCAATTTACCTCCACCGCAAGAAGCAGAGCATGGTGTAAAATTATCATGAACCCATGCATACTCATCGTCAGTACTCTTAGATACACCTGTAGGAACACTGTACTCATACTGAATTCCGACATTGGTTACTTGATACAATAACTAAAAAATAAACATTGTTTTATTACAATTATGCGTAAACAAATTAATTATTATAATATACATAAATTTATTGGTATTTACAGAGAGATACACTGCTTCTGATGTAGGTCCTATGCAAGTTATTGAGTCGGGCGCAGAAAATCCTTGGGGTGTTCTTTCGTAATGCCAAATGCAACCGGCGAACGTAAATGCTTGAGGGAAATCAATACGCCAATTTCCGTTTAAATAATAGTGTCCTTCTCTATTCCTGATGGCTGAAAACATTAAATTTGTATCATTATCCTTTCCCAGTTTAGTTTGTTTCCACTTCTTATGTAGAAATAATTACCAAAATAGTTATTAGATGGACTTCTTTCTTTAATCACGATATGGGTAGCTCCTTGAGGAATCAGTAATACATCATTATATCCTAAAATCAAAATTAAATTGTATGTTATTATTAGTAGAGTACATTTCCAGTGTCTGCCGTTCGACAACAAATCGTGAATGGCTACCAAACTGACAATAAATCAACACTTAAAATTAATTCAAAATTATAAATAATTCAATCTGGATCATATTATCGTGCAATGAAATATTCATATTTACCTAGTTTAAAAAACAATATTTTATTCAGTATTATTTCACCTATGTATATATTACTTAAGAGGGCTGTACACCAGAAACCTTAATTTTGTTGCCGTTCCTTTCTTCGATATATATATTGAGTGAATGCGACAGTTGCGCTTCGACCAGATAATACGTATTTTAAATCGACAAAATCGAGGTTTCGTATTCTCCAATTTTCTCATCCAAAACTGGACCAATTTTTAAAAAAAATTCATCATCGGTATGAGAAAGATATTTTCTGTGCAACTATGCGCGTATTTTTTTTTAAATCGACCGTTAATTAAGCACGCTGAACTCTTTTCGTGGGTGTAAAAAAGAGGCGATTTTATAGATGTTTGGCGGGTCCTAGCTCCTATAAAAAATAATTAATCACAAAAGTAAAAGCACAGATGCATCCCAATGGTGGATATCCATAGCATATTAAAAAATAATTTCTCTAGTGCCATAATTGAGGAAGGGAGAAGTGTAATACGTTTGTATGGACAAGGCGCTGGTGTTCAGCCCTCCTAACATCGTTTTCTAACGAGTTTGTTTTAAATTCAATGATTAAAGTTAATAAATACACCAAAATACCGACCTACAACAAGATCGTCCTTATCATAAATGCCGTCGATGGTTTGGCAAGTCGAACTATCTCCACCGCATACTCGACATTTGTCTTCTCTGGCATTCGATCCTACCATCATATCACATCCCACTGACTATAATAAAATAAGTTTAAAATTAATTATGGCAGTAAATAAACTGTTACACATATACATAAATATTATATCAATCACCATACCTGACATTCGCCATCGACACAGACATCCATCGACTCGTCGTTACACGGGGTTCCGTCAACCACTGTTCTACTATGACGATAGTAAAATCGTTCACCTTTCGGCATGCAATTAAGCTCGCATGGGTTTGGAGCTTTCGTATATGGCACCCACCTGGAAAAATATATTTTATTAAGTGGTTATTAGTGGTCATTTTGCATTATTTGAAATCCACCCATGCCTTTTAGTTTAGCCCTCTAATAAAGATATATAATTATATCTCATTTCCTATTGATCAGATTATATTTCCTATCGGGCATACTTGGGTATAATTTCCATGAACTTTAAAGAAACTTCTCATTAATTATGCTGTCCAGCTTCTATGAGGTAATACGTCATGCCCATCATTGCTGGAACAGTTGGGACTTTATGTCCCTAATAATTTTATGTGCGTGGTAGACATCATCATTTGATGGCTGTACTTCGTGCCCACACAGTTCTTTATCAGATGGCTCCTATTCCAAGAGCTATCCGACTTCTTAATGAAATCGTTGCTGCCGTGCCTGAATGTGATATTTTCCACCTCAGTGAGCATAAGTTATCAGAGATTTTTTTCACCTATTTGTCTGGTAGCCTGCGCTCACCACTATTTTCAAAATTGGATGTGATTTATAAATGGATTTTGATCATTTGTTTTGTATTCACGGCTGGTTCTTATTCATATATTGTAAATATATACATATATATTGGTGCTGACTGTTGATGCAAGATATTCCCAATTTTTCTACTTATATTTAACCATTATTATATTTCTTGTGACTACTTCTACTATTGTTTGAATTTTTGCTGCCATTGTTTTTTTTATGTATTATGTATTTTTTCGGTGGCCGTCACTGCATCGAACGTGACTAGAACGAACGTCGAAAGATCTAAAAGATGAGTGGAATCATGGGTGGAGTCAACAAATCCCCCCCTCATACCCCCCCCCCCCCCCAGGCGAGTGACGCAAGAGTGTGAAGAATATATCCAAATATTTGTGCGTTAGAACGAAGCAAATAAAACTTATATTTAAAATTTAACTCAGCAGTTGTACAAGTGTGTGTATATTTAAAAATGTTAATTGTTTTTCGTGTTTTGCTTGAAATTGCGAGTCGTTTATATGTAGATAGTGCCTACTGGGTCTACCTCACAGCACCGAAAGTGAAAAGGTCGAAAAAGCAAATATCGGAAGGCAAAGATAAAAAAAGGGTGCATGGTAAACGGTACTATGTATAATATACATATAATATATATCAGTGGCATGCGGTGAAATTATCTCTCTTTTTGTCATACAGCCTTGTTTAATGTGCGCGCGCAGGATACGGGAGGAAAAGTCCGTTCCTCTTGTTCCTGTTGTATCCTGCTCGCGCAAATTAAGTGAGGATGTACGACGAGGGGAGAGAGAGTTTTACCGCACGCCGCTGAAATACATATACTTATAATAACCGTTTTTAATATGTATGCATGGTAAACGAACATTTTCGAATTTTTTACGGTCACCCATATTCGGATATGTTCTTCACATTCGTGCGTCACTCGCCTGGGGAGGTATGGGGGGATGTTTCGGGGGGGATTTTTTCGATATTTTGACGTTCGTTCTAGTCACGTTCGATGCAGTGACCCAGACCCGTATTTTTTCTGTATATATATTTTTTCCTGTTGTAGTTTCGATCATTGTGGCGCATTAGGAATTTTTGAATGCCGCAATGGTCCAAACTTCAAATAAATAAATCTTAACTGACCAATAAGAATCGCATATTTTACCTGCCAAATTAACTGAAATGGGATTTAAATCGAATCCATAAAGCAATCACCGTTTTGAGAGATATGTATGTATATGTATTCTGCAGCCCATTCCATGCATAACAAAAAAGCATTTCAGTTGGCGTGCCAACTTTAAAAGTATATTTTTACAACTATTGTCGAGTCATAAAAAAGTATTAAGAAATATCGATGAAAATACTCACTTATACTTAACATTTTCGAAAAGCGTATCATCATGCGATGAGCACTGTTCCGATCGAAAATCTACACCGCCTTCAGGACAATCCTGCAAAGGTAATTCAGAATATGTTCATATATAAATATCTACTACTACACAAGATATCAATATTATTGACATTCTTTTCAAATCACCTGTGTATTACACGAGTAATGCTTCTTAGCGCCACCCTCACACCGTGGAGTACCATTATAACTGAAAACATAAATTAAAATGATACAATCCGATCCATCATAGAACGAAGATAAGATCTGAAGCGCATTTTTATTACTCGATTTGTTCACAGCGGCGTATCTGTGTTGTGACACCACCACCACAAGAACGGGAACATGGCGATGGGGGCTCCCATGGACCCCAACCGGCACTCCCTTCCCCTCCAGGAATCACATATGATCCAGATAAATATAAATTCTCTCCTTGTTGTCGTTTATGGCGCGATTTTACTGTGACCTATAAACAAACAATCAAAAATTGAACTTTCATTTGAAAGAAATGTACTATGGGCGCTTACATCGTTTTGAAATAAGCTCATGTGTAGACTGCGGATAGAGACTGTGCTTTTTCCAGGAATCGGGGCGGTTTGGCTCTATTAGCAAAGCTAGAGTACAAAAAAAAGGATGGGCGAACCTTTTACAACAATTGAACAATAGTATTTACAACAATTGAACAATAAACGGCGCGCTGTGCATCCGGCCACTACTCATGTGTATCTAATCAATATCTAGTGAATTGATTAACGATTATGGTGTTCCTCAGGGATCAAAGCTGGGACTTTTGCTGTTTATTTTGTATATATGTAAATTATATTGTTAAGGTAGTTGATAAGTATAAAATACATTTGTTTGCAGATTATACTTTAATATATACAGTAGATTAAAATATAGATGTTGTAATTGAGACATTCAATTTTAAATTAAATTGCTTACAAAACTGGTTAGGTAATAATAAGTTAAAATTAAATGTTGATAAAACAAAAGCTACGATAACTAACATTAAAAAACTTAATAATGATAATTTAAATATAAATATACATGATAGAAGATTAGAAATAGTTAATGGTTTTAAATATTTAGGAGTAATACTTGTTAATAAATTAGATTTTAAATTACATGGAGAGATGATTTTTAAAAAAGTAGCGAAGAAAATTGCACTATTATGTAGACTAAGAAATATTCTATCTCGAAATACAAAAATATTATTTTATAATGCAATTGTGCGTCCTCATTTTATGTACTGTGGTCCTTTTTTTAAATTTAATAAATAAGGCAATTAAAATTACAAAATAGAACTATGCGAAGTATTTTAAGTGGCAACAGATTAACTAGTATAAAATATATGTTGAAGGAATTGTATTGGATGAATGTGAATAAAACCTTGAAAGTGTGCATATTTTGACAAATATTTGATAAGAGGATTTGATGTACATACATACATAGTTATAATACTAGAGGTAAGAATATGTTAATAGTTAAGAATCTAAAATTAAGTAGATCAAGGAGGAGTATCCTGTACAGGGGTGTTGTTGAGTACAATGGCTAGAAGATGTAAGAAATGTTGACAAAGTTGATAGATTCCTGGCATCCTTAAAACAACACCTCTGTACTAGTGATATTAGATAATAAGTTTAGTTTATATTGTAGCTCTAAGTTATGCACATATATTATAATTATCTTTCTTGACTATTCTAAATAAACAAAAATGTATTGACTGTAGTAAAAGTTGCAGCGTCAAAACGGTGTAAGCGCCATATTTATATTTTTGGATTTTTAAATGCTTTTTATTATTACTAAATTATGTACACAATACATCTTATATCTATTTTAATAGCTCCTGATCTACTGATCATTTTCTTTTTTACAATTTTAATTTAATTTTGTTAGAAATCAAACATTATATTATTCGAATGTTATTGTACAGCATAATAGGAAAAAGAGCTCAAAAACCTATAAACCATATGTATATCAATTGTATTGATACTTACATTTAAATGCCTCGCAGCGGCGAATGTAAAATATGTCGTGATGATGAAAGACAACAACACTAGAGATCTGAAAATAAAAACATAAATACAAATGAAGTGGTTTTTAAATATTTATCGAAAATCGTTCATTTTGCAAAACACGTATGTGAATGTACATATATGTATGGTATTAAAATAACACGGTTGTTTTGATTAAATATTATTTTTAAAATGCACATCCTAGCGTGCTGTGTACCTACATTAACAAAATCGTTTAAAGTCTGTTTATTTTTGTCATATTGAAAATAAAAACTTTAGCTTGAAACTGGTAGGCAGTACGTGTCGGGATGATTATGTGGAGGATTATGTATATTTAAACCGACCGGAAATCCTCAGGATCAACGTAGATTTTAAAGTCAAAATTGTCACCACATGCTGACCTATGTATGTAAAATGGGAACAAATTAAACTTCAAATGGGCGCTTCGGACGTGTTCAATGAGTCCTGGTATCTGTTTGCTTGCATCTATCGACCCTAGGCTATTGTATCGAGTGTGTCCGACTCCCACGTGTCTCGGCATCATCAGGTCGTGGTCGAGATGCAAGTCATCGTAAAAAATTCAAAGGGAGACGTCTTAATGAACAGGAGAAACCACAAAGAACGACCTCTGGCACCTGTGTGCGTTTTCGTTTGGCTTACAGTGAAAATTATACCTTTCACACAAAATGGTCGTAATTCGTTTTATACCGTTATAATAATCCATAAATGGACCCATTTTTAAATTATGCACCACTATCATTATTAACACACGCACTTTTATGCAGGTACGAATATTATATGCATTACAAAGAAAAAATCACGTAATAACTCAACGGCTCAATTTTTATCATTCGCACACTTGCCTTAACTTGTCAACTAACATTTCTTTACTGAGTGCTTTTCAATCAGTTTATTTAAGGTGGTTGAACACTGATCAATCAGACTTTCATTTTGGAATGTTCATAAATCATTCATTACATCCAGGGGCGGCTCGTGACATTAAAAACAGGTGACCTCGGAGAAGCTAAAGCCACCCCTCCCTATACATATTTTTTTCCAAAAAATTAGACTTAATGTATTTTAGTAACATTTTATTCAAAGAAAATGAAATTTTTTTAAGCAAATTATCGACTTCGTTGATTATGTGTTCTAAAAAAACAAAAATGTAAGTAATAAAAAATATTTAATGACAAAAATGAACGAATTGAGATATTGTGATTGACAATATAAGAATACCTTGCAAAACATAATTGAAATTGCCGCCCCCGATTACATCCATCTGATACGCAGACGTTTTCCTATTGCTTCTTCGAAATTCAATCACTCCACTATCTTCAATATGTTTCTCACCCACATATACCTTCTAATTATTTCAAGGATGCTAAAATTAGATTCGTCGTGTTGGGTAGAATAACATTGATGGGGCCTGACGTTAGAAAAATTGTCTCACTTTTGAAGAGTGCACACAAAAAATGCACTCTCTCAGTAACTAGCTGATTTCCAAGTCGATTGACATTTTTGCCTTCCTTCCTTCCCCCACATCTTTACGTTGTTGGGTCCGCTTTCTCTAGGCAAATTTGTTAGCAATGCCTCATCTATGTTATTCTTTATCTATGGTTTTTCTAGTTTTACAATAAGAACAAATCTCTTGTCTCGTAATCTATTTTTTCCGATTTGTCGCCGTGCGCCCACCGGTGGGCGCTTGAGCTAGGTTCAAAATCTCCACGCGCCCGCCCAAGAGCATATAGTCGCTACGCCTTAAATGAAGCTAAATTAATTTCGGTTTCTTTACAAAAACATCTATGAATCTATGAACTAATAAAGTTGAAAAAAATCTGTATTGTTCGTGATTTTTTAAATTTTTTTGATATAGGTGTCTACTAAAAAGTGCGGCGATGAAGTGTTAGGGCTGCAGAATTTACTTGTAATTACTGGAAAACCAAAATAATGAAAATGTTTCAACAAATTAAGGATGTATTAACCATGGTCAATAGCTTTTTGCAACACACAATGAAACACATAATTATTCCAACGGTTGTTAACCAACTTTGAAGACTGAAGAGAACATCGCTAAACCCAGTAATACACAACCTTATTGAAAGATTGTGTATTACTGGGTGTATTACCATCTTACCAATTTTATAATTATTTTAAGTATAAAAAATAATGATATTCAAACATAACCGGATTTAGATAAAGAAAGGCTAGACTATTCTACAAATAAGGTCCCTCCAAGCCTTTGGAAAACACTGATTCTGGACTTTTTACGAGGAGGGGACTTGTTTTATAATTTTGAAGATACTACATATATTCCTCCTTTTTGCGCCGGAGGCAAAAAAAAATTAGATTACACTTAATGTTCATTTAATTTACATGTCAAAATTTATTTAAATATTTTTAGGTTTCCTAGAAAGTTCATTTTTAGATATAATATGATATTTTTGCTAATAACCATTCTAAAATTATATAGATTTTACAGTGAGTGTAGATTAGTTTTTGGATTTTGACTAATGTATGTAGATTTTTTTCATATTCAATGAAACACTAGGTGATGAAGAAAATCATTTTGGGCCGCAACACATGTCATTTTGTGCACAATTGAAAAACCCAATTGATAACCTGAGGATAGTGTGTAATTAATACAATCCATTATTCATGTAAAAATTGACAAATTGAGATCATAAACATATAATATATGTTCGTAAATGGATATTATAATTCATATGATAAAGCTATAGTATGAGCATAAATACACGTATATGTTTATATTGAATCTTCACGTATAAGGAAAAGTATATATGGGGAAAAGTTGGACAAAAGAATATACATACATATATGCCATTATGGATTTAATAATAACTTGCACGCGCTTTGGCCTACAAGGGCACTTATCGTGCCCATGATCCATGATCGTTCACAAGCTTACACGTGTTAAATATTGCCGAAGGTATGCCATTCTGACCTTTCTATCCAACGATTCTACATCCCGTATAAAATCAGATAATTATATTACTAAAAAAAAATGTTCATATTCCAACACATTACTCTATCGAAATCAATTACATTGTTGTGTATATAATATTACATACTTCCGATGAAATTTTCCATAGCACTCTATAATTTATAAATGCATTATAATCATTTTGAGGGTAGCAGTTCTTCTTGTCTAGTCTCTCCTCCCACACGCTCGTGTGCTAGCCCTGAGATAACCCTTTCATCACGCTCGTACCGAGTCTGCGTTTCGTTACACCGTTGTTTAATTTTGTTTTATTTCTACTTTTTTTTATTATTTTCGTTGGAAACATGCATTTACCATTTATTACATTTTCATTATTCACATCGTTACTTGAAATCGCTATGCGCCCGTATCGTAATTTGTCTGCGGCCATTATGAATCTTGGAGTTGTATCTTTCGGATTAACATATCTTACACACGAGGAAAGAGAGGCGTTCGAATCAAAGGCAATACTATTATAGCTAAGTATTCGAGAACTATTTCAATACTAACATTTCAAAAAGACTTATTTAGTTATAAACAAAGGCTAACAAAAACAAACACAATACAAGTTTACATCTAAATAATTAAAAAAAAAAAAGAAAAGAGTGATGTTTTTGTACGGCTACCATTAAAATTCCCAATAGTTCCAGTTCCAAATTCCACAAGAAGACGTTACATCAATAGTTATAATCACATCCTTCTGGCTCCTTCTACTTCTCTTCTTAATTAATATAAAATATTCTTCAATTCCACTTCTCCAATTATTCAGACATGTGATACGGAGATTTAAACGACTCGTCACGCCTTAGAGACGATAACAGGACGAAACAGATCGGATACAGGTTGTACTTAATTGACACATTTTCGTTATTCTGACTTCAAAGACAATTCAAGAAGGATCACCAGACATATCTAGTGTATCATTCCTCGTTCAAAAAATATACTAAAGGGTCCATAATCAAGCAGTCAGCTGGGCAATTTATCGTAGTGACAAACTAGTGGGCAAGTGTCAAGTAAGTAAGATCTCAAAATTTGAGTTATCAAATTACTCAACCAACATTAAGCAATTTGGCCTAGTAAAATAGGATACACGTAGTCAGCAATATCAACGACATGTGAGATGCTTCGATTGTACATACATAAGCCCTTTAAAAGATGCTTCAATAAAGATGACTACTTGTAGTTGATGTAAACCATACTAAAGCCACTTTTTTTAATCAATCACGCACACTCGACTTACAGATCACTCCAATGCTACTGTACTATACAGATCAAGAAATATCAATCATTAATACATAATTATTGTATATTTTTACATTAAACACGATATACATGGTCAAACATTGTACAGAAGCATTGTAAGCATTATACAAGGCAAATACGATCAACATCCACAGAGACATCCATAGAGAAATTTGCAGGAACCGTTTCAATGAAAATCAGATAAATTGGAAAACTCTGATAGGAAGCGATCGACCTGGAGTCACAGACCAAGGTCTGGCTAGCAGCAACCAGTAGGACTCGAACCCATGACTACATTTTTAGAAAGCATTATTATTATTTTATTTTTATTTCATTGAACATAAACACTCGCCTTTACAGTGCACTTATACAAATACAATACATTCAATATACACAGGACCGATGAGAGGGGGGGGGGGGGGATCCGGGGTATATTTCCAGAGCCCGGACTAATCGAGGGGCCTCACTCTTTTTAATTATTTTAAAAAATAGCAACCAACATATAGGTATTTTTCTAATATTTTTTTTAGTTTGTCATAGGAACATTTTTCCCAGGGCCCGGTATTCTTCTCAGCGGCCCTGAATATACTTGAGCATTTTATACAATTCGAATTCATTCAAACATCCACAATGACATACATACATACATATATGTAGAAATTTTTGCAGCTTTTTATAGTCAAATTGACGAACCTAAAGCGCGGTTTCAGACTAGCGTATTTTTCTGCGCGTATACCGTCGTTTCGGCATACGCGCTTACACGCGCGCTACTTTTCGCGCTTCAAAAAACCGGATGCGCGTACACGGGCTTATTCCGGCGTTTTCGTTCGAACCGTTAGTGGTGATTTAGTATCAACATGGATAATACGAGCTTATAAGCGCGTCTACGCTCGTACGAGTTGCGCGTATGGAAAACGGCGCGCCTATACGCGCCTACATGCACTTCAAAAAACGAGATTATACGCGCGTATAAAACGCTAGTCTGAAACCGCCCAAAGACGCTGAATAACTTGATATTAGCAAAAGAGATTAGATAAATTGGCAAACTCTGATAAGAAACGATTGACCTGGAGTCACAAACTAAGGTCTGACCAGCAGCGAGACGCTAGCGGGACTCGAACCCGTGACCACTATCCTCGAAAGCATAATATGATAACCTACGATAATATGATAGTCTACGCCGCTGGTTACTTGGTTTTCAAAGTTTTCTTTTCTTGGAAAAAAATGAGCTTCAATACTACAAACTAAGTACTTCCAATCTACAAAGCATACTAAAGAACTAACAGAGCATATGAAAACGAAACATAGTCACATCTAATTCAAAATTTGCATTCAGACAGCGTTTCTGATAGCTGCAGCACGCACCAAAGAACGGACGTAACATTAGTCATCAATCCACATCAAACGTTAACAAGACAGCGGCCGCCGAAAGTCAATACGTTTGAAGTTACGAAATCAAAGTATAAACATAAAATATTCATAAAAAAAAAATAAGGCAGGACACAAGGCGAAAGCTCGACGGCCATATATTACAAACGGCGGCAGTTAACCGGTTAAATTCATCGGCTGTTTACCGAAGATCAGCACTCAATCGATACACCTATCCACGTTCCTGACGTAAAACACTCAATTGTGATCAGTATATCAGATTTCTAACTATATACGTACATATAAACGGACCCGATGATGGACGCTCAGCACGTGTGAATGCCGTGGATAATGGATACACCCCACAGTTTAAAATATTATCTAGGAAAAATGGAAGATTTGGCTAACGGTTTTCATTTTGGATAGGTCTACGTCGTTATGTGCTTACGCGTTGCATTGGATTGATTATATTTGGACGGGCTATTTTACGAAACGAGCGGCGAAATTCCGTATAAAATCCCGCATTACCCAACCGATGATGTGGGTTGAATGAAAACACGGCTGGAGTTGAATAGCCCTGGTTTAGGATCGGGATGTGTATATACATGTATGTATATGTGTATATTTAGTTAGGTGGTTAATTGCCATGTTGAGGTTCGCTTGAATGATGACGTCTCGAGGATCTGACGGGTCATGTTTGCTTTCGAGCGGCGAAAATTAATTAAATCCCCCCCCCCATTTCGTTCATGATTATTATTAATTAATTTTTCATAGTTGTCTATTTTCACTGGAGGTCCAGACCTGTTCATCCTTTCCTGTCTAATGATGGCAATAATACCTAGTTCTGATCTGAATCAGAAATTAAAAATTTCTTGGTATAGTGTTATTAATTTGAACTACATACATATAATAATAAAAATGCACTTTAGAGAAATTTTTCTCATAAAATACATATCCATCTGTATAGAAACAACATAGTGCACTGGTAGAGCTACTGCATACCAGTAGAGAGGTCATGGGTTCATGTTCCGGCTAAATACGCTGCTGGCGAGATCTCGTAGTATAAACACAGATCGACCGTCTCCTGTTAGAATTTTCCAATTTTTTTAGCTTAATTGTTTGGCCGAATCTAATACGTCGGTATTCTTTCCCTTAATTTCTCGAAAATTCGAATTATAAGCATCTCAAATTTGTTAAATCTACATACATAAATATATTTATTATTCAGCCGTTTCTACTATTTGTGATGATATGGTAGCACTAACGGAAACATGGTTGACTTCATCATTTTTTGATGCTGAACTTTTTGATTCTTCCTGGAGGGTGTATCGTCGCGATAGAGTAGATCGACGTGGTGGTGGTGTATTATTTGCTTGTCGTGATTGGTTTCGGTCAGTCCGGATGACAAATTTTGAAACTCTATCTGGTGAGGACTTATGGAATTCATAACTTGAAAATCATATTCGAGAAAGAATATTACGAAATACAAAAACCTTGTAAACATAGAATGAATTCAAGACGATAAACGATATATAATAATAATAATTATTATTTTTAGTTGTTTGTGTATATATATGTTTTGTTTTTGTTATGTCTAATTTATTATTTTGTTTCTTGTCTTTTCTGTTATATTTTTGACCATTGTGGCGCATTAGGAATTCCTGTAATGCTACAACGGTCCAAACTTTAAATAAATAAATAAATAAATATTTCTCGCAAATTTGCTGTGTATCAAAATTTTGTTTACTGTCCATATATGTCTCTATTATATTCTATGTACTGTTATGTTTGAAATTTTGTTAGTACTTACATATGTACACAGATAATCTAACCATATGTGTCACCTTGGGGAAATACCTGTAATGGCACATATGATGTAAAAATGTAAGAAGACTTGATCTTTAAACAAAATTCCCCTTTCCTCTCAAATTACTATTATTATTGAAATGTTTTTGTTTATATGTATTTCACATAATAAATTTTTTTATCACACGATTTTTTTTATTCCTAAAGCAGGCAATATGTATGTACATATTTATAATTAAAACGTTCTAAAATATCTTCCATATATTATTTGTGCAATATTAAATTTCATTACAATTTAATCAACACTGTTAAAATCTCTTTCAAAAAAGCATGAAAATTCATTCTGCATTTTTTTCATTGTGGCCTTTTAATTCTCAGACATTTAATTTCATATTTTTTTAATTAAAACCGAATCAATTACATTTTAAACTATTTTAAAATTTTAATAAGACAGACTTGATTGAAGAGCTGTCAGATAAGTAATCATATAATTAATTGAGTCTACTGGACCAATCAAACACACATTTGTAGGTAGTCCACGAAACTGTGTGTCCTATAACTGACCCAAATCATATGTAGATATGTTCATTAGAATGATTCTCACCGAAATATTATGACCTTTTTGATTTTTCTATGAGTAAAATCCTCATGAAAAAGTTTCGCGGTCGTACATATTGCCTTCAGAGTGATGGAATAATCAAAAAACAACTTTTTTCTTCATCTTTTATCACATTTTCATATCTATTATAGAAACCTGTCATCGATTTGTACCCAGCTGCTATGCACTTTTTGCTCCTACCTATCGAGCTGATATCAAAACATAACGGTTAAAACATCAAATAAAATCCCCTAGATTCCTTTCAATTTCCGATTGGTTTTTATCAATCCGTAGTTAAACTCTGAAAATAATCCGACGTAACAATTCTGTATATTTTCAAAAGTAATTTACACATTCAATTTGTATACAGGCTTACTATTTTCAGCCACTTTGATCGTACTATTTATTCATAAACGCTGTTTTTTACGCTTCACAATTTACACAGTGCGATAGCAATTATCCTTCATCAGAGCAATGTGGATAAAACGACCTGGTTTAAATTTAATACATATATAATCCTCGTCAAATTTGCATTATTCAATATTTACGTCGAGAATTCGATTATAATACCTTAAGAGGAAATTCGTATAATAAAAATTCTGAATTTATCAGCACATTCAATCTAGGACGGTGTTCGAAAAGGAATCCTCCCGTTAGGAGAGCGATCGTTCTTTTTGAATCGTTAAAAATACGCTCAATAAAAAAATAAATAAATAAAACGTTTGGTCGTCTTCGAAAGGGTATCATCCCGAAGAACAGGATTTTTTTAATATTTTTTTTACACGCACAACTAATCGAATCGAGTTCAATTCATCACAGATAAGGGCGAAACGACAAGACATTACGACAAGATTTAACTAATCATCTGAAATTAATATACGTGGGACAATAATTTTAATACATATCGTATTTATATAATAAATATATATTTTGAGTCATGTACAATTTTTTTTCGAAACGTTCAATAACCGATTCACAACGTATAACCCATACATGGCATTAGCGTCGTGTAACCAAATATCGTACATTATATTTATACAATGGGAAAAAAATTGCACGAGCAAATAGCAAATGCGGATTTTTCACATATGGTTCGTTTGCAAATATTGCAAGGTCTTGGCGAGTGGGAAAGTATATGTGTGCTTAGCTTTTTATAAATTGGTCGTTATTAATCATTTGTGTTGGAAATTAGCATAAGCTGGCGTAATGTATGTACATGTTATGAATTGAAACTGTATTTTCAGCTTCTTATTGATGTAATCTGAAAAAGCTCCATAAGAATATCGAAGAAATTTTTTACTGTTGATTAAAATTTGATAAAGGTGGCATCACACCGATGCTTACATATATTGTAATATTTTATATTTTTCCCATTATGTCATTACGAGTTTCCCCTGAATTAAAATTGTACATATGTATATAAATGTATAGATTATACATATATAATACATTTTGAAATCATATTCAAATACTAGAAGCATAGACTAGAGGTTAGCATATTTATTTATTTATTTACATATTAACCACGGTGGTATTACAGAATACTCTAAAGCGTCACTATGACCAGATATATAAGCAAACAAATACTATGTATAAGAAAATTAAAGATACATCTATGTTATAGATAATAAATTTTTGAAATCATATTCAAATAGTGGTGACATAATGGGTAGGGTGGCTTTTGCCAATTTGATGAGGAATCGTTTCAACAGTAAAATCAGATAAATTGGCAAACTCTGATAGGAAACTATCGACCCCCGAGTCACAGATATCAAAGTCTGACCAGCAGTACTACAGAAACACCGAATAAATTATTTTCAATCGAGGTCAACCCAGGGCTTGAACCCGGAAGCCTCTCGATGGTTAAGATTACCGCTGGACAACAAAGTCTGTAATTCAACAAATAAGAATATGATGTCAAAGTCTGACCAGCAGTACTGCAGAAATATCGAATTAATTATTTTCAATCGAGGTCAACCTATGGCTGGAACTCGGCAACCTCTCGGTGGTTAGCATTAACGCAACCACCGAGCTATACTGCTAGTATAACAATTATATCTTATTATTTATTATATTATTTCCGGTTAAAAAGGACTTTGAACAAAATATGCTAGTTTCCTAGAGAGTACAAGTAGTGCTTAATAATTAGAACTTCTAATAAAAGCAGATTTTTTTTATAATATTCACATATGCACAATTATTTAATCTTACATTCACAATTATTTAATCTTGTTTTAACCATAATTCAATACAAATTTTGAATATTGAAAATTTTAAAAACGTATAAAAACAAATCAAAATGAATTGGCGCCAACTAGTCATTCCTCACGAAAGTAGTACCAGGCAAATAATTTTAATATTATATATTATTCATTATTTAGTAGTTATTCCGTCACCCAGATCTATATATACTGCACACATGCGAGCCTGTTGTTTAGATGTACATATCACAATAAATAATGTCATTTTACGAGATGTGTCGGTTTAAATTCCTCAAATTACCGGACACGCTCAAATAATGCGAATTTCACAGTTCACACGAGCACAACGCTCTCATCAAAAAGATCACGTACACTCAAATGTAGGTCAATTTCATGAAATAATATAATCCATGCTCGTTCGGACGCACTGCACAGATGCAATTAACCAGTGGAGATATGTGCCGCAAAAACGAGTATAATGATTAGTAAAAAAAGCGCTTTTCAATTATGTACGTAACTGATTCAACCGCCTATTACACGGCACTGATTGTTAATACAACTGAAGGGCGTGAACGTCTGGTATATACATAGATATATATAAAAAAAATTATTGCATTTTTTTCCTGTGATGTGGCCGTGGCCGAAGAATTGGAGGTCCGTGAGGTTAATTGGCCCGTGTCCCGAGGAGGATCGCCCTCAGGCAACAGTCTGTAAACCCGAAAGGATCATTATAGGGCCATGAAATCAATGTTTATGCTTGGACTTGATGTGGATCCAATACAAGACCCTCCACATAGGGAGATGGAGGGAGACGGATGTGGATTCACATAGCAAAACATTCCTAGAAACCCAAAGCATTTAAAATGGTAATACGAAGGACGTAAAAGTATTGATGATTTTCAAATCAGGTTCTTCAACTAGATATATGTACGTATGTACATAGATCGAGTACCTAACTATCGAATAATGATTCCATTTTAAGAATTGAAAATATCATAAAGACTTCTATTGTCGAACCGTTCTTGAATGAGACTTACGTAAAATGTACAATGGTCAATTACAAATCGTTTCAGTTTCGTATTGTATTTTGGTCAAGAAATACAACATTGTTTGTGCGTATAGCGGTCGGTAGATTTTGACTTTTATTTTTTGTTACTTTTGAGTGTTTTGGATTTTGAAATATTAATTGTAATTGAATTGTTGATATTTTTAAATTTTAGGGGACTACTTTAGTCCCACTTGTTCAATGATGGTACGCCACTGGTTTGTATGCGTAATTTGTAGGAAGAAAAATTTCACTAGTAGTAGAAATTACACGACAAGATGCTCGAATCAAGGCCCGTTCTTGCACCGATTTTTTTATTGCATTTTGGTCAAGAAATAAAACATTGTTCGTGCGTATAGCGGTCGGTAGAATTTAACTTTTATTTTTTGGTAGTTTTGAATTCAAATTTACATTTGAATTTACATTAATCGATTATAATATCGTAAATTTGATAAGGAACGTTTCAACAATGAAATCAGATGCATTGACAAACTTTGATAGGAAACAACTGAATTGAACGGCACAGACTCGTTCTTGGCCTCCTGTGGTGAAAAATCGCATGGGTTCTTTTTTTTATATAGCCTGCAGCATGGCTCGGTTTTTGTGTTTGGCACAAAAGGTCACTGAAAGCACTGAAAGGTCACCGGGTGAGCTTTAGCTGTGAGCTGACTTCGATTGAAAAGAATTTATTCTGAGTATAATCTTTAATGCTGCTGGTCAGACTTGGATATTTGTGACTCCAAGTCGATCGTTTCCTATCAGAGTTTTCCAATTTATCTGATTTCATTGTTAATCGGTTCCTCCATCAAATTGGCTAAAAATACCCACCCTACCCACCATGACCTACGTCACCACTATTGGAATATGATTTATGTAGAGAAAAATTTATGTACAAGTTTAAATCCATAGATGTCCCGTTAATTTTGAGTTTTTCGATAAATTCAGCGATTTAAAAAAATCTGCAATTTTTGTAATTGACAAATAAGGCGGATTGGGGTTTACCTGTTAGGCCTTCCTTACGGTAAAATTCGGAGTTATACTACACAGAATGGTTATTATTAGAGAAGGAAGTAAAGTAATCAACAATTGAGTTGAGTTAATGAAGTTAGATGAACGAAATTTTTCTAAATAAAGATTGAGCTCGTGGAAGAGAATATATGTAGAATTTTTTTTTTTTGATTTATAAATGCTTTTTATTATTACGAAATTATGTTCACAATACATCTTATATGTATATATTTTAATAGCTACTGATCTACTGATCATTTTCTATTTTACAATTTAATTTAATTTGGTTAGTAATCATAGTATTATATTATGCTAATGTTAATCTACAGCATAATAGGAAAAAGAGCTTAAAAACCTATTTACAATCCTTATAAATGCTCATAATACATCTAATACATAATATTAATTAAAGACTCACTAAAGTCGATGACCTAAAGCAGATTGTGTTTAGGTAATCTGTGTGTTATACCTGAAGGGTATAGACATTTTGTTGTAATCACCGAGACTCTTCACAGGTGTGTTAGTATGGTTATTAGTGATTCTATCATAGAATCTACTGGTTAGTTTGTTAGTAATGTCTGTAACAATCGGAATATTATATATGGCATGCAGTTTTTTCAAGTTAATATATATGGGTTTATTACAAATTATTTTTAGGGATGTATATATGTAGAATATATGAGAATGTATGTATGTAGAATATTGAATGGAAGGATTACTAAAAAGAAATTGTACAAAATAAAAATAATAATTGAAGCCACTTGGAGAATGATCAAATTTGTATCAAGGTAATGATACTAATTCGGATGAAAGAAAATGTTCAGTTTTATGATCGGTAATAACAATACGTAATAAAATCATAATCGAAGATGATCGGATGCGGTTTGAGAATCCTTGCCGGTGGTTCATTCGCCTTTCGAGCTCTGGCCAGCTTATGTAATTTGGTTTTATTTTGGCGCTTTTGTTTGACGGGTTTTATGACTGGGCAGATGCGCCGGCACGTGTGAACCGATGATGCAAATGATGCAACTGCATTCGTTCAAGGACAATGACGCGCATTAGCTCGCGCACAACCGCAAGTGTCATAATTTCACACAAACACGTAAAAACCTCTCTAGAAGCACACATTTGCAAAATACACATACATCCAATTCATTTTTTTACGATCGATTCGTAAATTGTAAAACACATAAATTTCATCAGACATAAAAATACAAAAAAAATTATACTCAGAACGCATTGTAGCATTCACATCGAATCGAAGTTCAATACGTAAGATGCAATTGAAGCAGTCGTAAACCTGACACGGAACGTGAGATGTTTAATCTTTTTCCAAGGCTTTTGTGCACTCGATTATTCTCCGAAGCGCGAAAATCAAGATGGAGGTGAGAGGGGAGGGGTGAAATGGAAATGGCGGAAAATTTCTAGAATCACGCAACGCGATGAATGGCTTCAATCAGCATCCTTCAATCATCATACGCGTCGACGACCTATCATTAGATTCTGATGAAGAAAATTGAACGCAGCGCAAACGAGGGTCATCTTCTCGTCACTCTGATTACTTAATCATCGCTTCGAAAGGCGAAATGTTTTAAAGAAGCGATTACAAACGCGTATCCAGTAGGTAGCTATAGATGCTGTAACTCCATCCCTTCTACATACATATTTTATCACTGTTCTTAGACATACATATACCATGCATTTGTATTTTTAATAATAAAAGAGTCCAAAACCTTACATAGCAATGTAGAAAAACTTACATAGCAATGTATATATATGTATATATTCATATATATATGTTAGTGGATGCATTAGTGTTAACCAATGATAAACCCGAGTATTACCTGTAGTACTGTCGGTCAGATTTGGATATTTTTGACTCCCAGTCAGTCAATCGTTTCCTATCAGAGTTTGCCAATTAATCTGATCTTAATAGCTTGGTGGTTGCATTAATGCTAAACACTGCGAGCTTTCCGGGTTCGATCTCGTGGATTGACCTCGATTGAAAAGAATTTATTCCGAGTATTATCTGCAGCACTGCCGGTCAAATTTGGATATTTGTGACTACATGTCGATCATTTCCTATCAGAGTTTGCCAATTTAACTGATTTCATTTTTGAAACGGTTGCTAATCTATATATTTTTTTTTTTTTTTTAAGAAGGCCTAACAGGTAGCCCCAATGCGCTTTCGTATCCAGAAACATTGTACATTTGATACAAGTATTATAATACAAAGTATATATATATATATATATATATATATATATATATATATATATATATATATATATATATATATATACTTTGTATTATAATACTTGTATCCACAGAGACACCTATGGTCAAATTTGTAAATTTACAGCATTTTATACAATTCAGCGAAATTCGAGATTGCTGAAAACTCAAGATTTGTAAGAAAATGGTTAAGGTTGCCAAATTTTTGGAACCGTTTCAATGAAAATCATATAAATTGGCAAACTCTGATAGAAAACGATCGACCTGGAGTCACAAATCCAAGGTCTGGCCACCAGAAACTAGTGGAATTTGAACCGGTGGCCACTTTGTTCAGAGCATTATATGCTAACCACTAATCTATTCTGCTGGTTTATATATTGTACAAGTTTAATACCATAGATATCACTCAGTTGTGACATATATGGTATTAAACTTGTACAAGTAAAGATGACAATCTGATAACGCCATCGTAGGAAAATAAAAAATTGTGTCCATTGACATTGTCGACTTTACCAAATATAAATAAATAAATGTATTATTTATGTAAATTCAACTAGAAAAACAAACATTCCACATTGCAACTGTCAAAACGATTCATATAAAAAGCAGCAATAAAAGGTTTTACAGGTGGCACCAGCGATTCTCAAGCTACAATAGTACATAGGTCTATTGTACATATTTGATTACGTACTGCTTCAAAATTGCACACCACTCAAAATCCACCCGTCTAAAAATAATTAAACGGTATATAAACAGCATAGCCTTTTATAGGCAAGAATAGTCCAATTGAATATTAATTTAAAGTCTAGCCACTCGGCCAGAACGCGCCATTTATTATTTAAACAAATCGAAAAATAAACGATCGAGGCGTGATTGATAAGTCCACGTATACACAGTATACGCGAACCTTTTCATCGCCAGATACATTGAATTTTTTCCCAGCTCGGCGGCAACTTTGACGCTCCGAAAATCAATGATGACAGTGTAAATCTCCGATTAAAGAGTACGACAATGTGCAGAAAAAAAACATCAATGTCTCGACAGAATCGATTATGGCATTTTTTGCGGGCGAATCGGTGAGCGATTTATTTGTTATATTTTTTGGGGATCATCGCTGGCGAAGAAGTTGCATCCCGAATGATCGATGCACATCTCGGTGAGAGTACGAAATCAATTATAAATGTATTAAGCTCCGGTGGAAGCTTTCGCGTCAGCTGCCGTCTGGTCCATCTGCACGATCCACTCTTCGAATATTCTTTTCGAAAAAGAGTGCATTAGCTTTTAGGTCATCGCACCCGAAGGCTTCGATATGTATAAGAGTGTTAAAATAAAAATAAATAATGTGCGGTGGATACGAGCCATACGTTTAATCATAATTCTAGTGATTTCAAATGTAGGAATGTATCTAAAGATAAACATCAAAGGATTCCCTACCCACTAGTTGTAATACGACGGGAGCTCTACTGCACATATGGGATGATATTCAAATTGGAAACTTGTTTTACTGCAACATAGTATAGGGTGATCATATCAGAGACCAAATAATAAAACATTATTCGAAAAATACTTGACTTTTGCACTTCAAAGTCGAAACTTTATAGTAAATATGTATGTGTAAGTACGTTATAAATTCTACTCAGCTCTTCTGTTGAAAGTCCATTCAGTTTTTCTTTCTTCTAAATACCTATGTAGTATATAGGTATTTATTTATTTTACCCCAATGCGCCTTCCTAGACAATTAATTACAAACATTGCAGCATTTTTTATTACACAAATCGCTGTATTTCAAGACATCTAAATAACACGAAATTAATAATGAATTAATTTATGAATTAATCCATAGACAACTACATATGTCTTAATCTTAAGTCTCTTTCGAATTTATATATTAGATTATGTACAAATTTTACTTGGATCGTTTTGTTTTACAATGTTAGATATTACAAATTTTTTTTTACGAATATGCATACATATGTATATAAATAAATATTAGGTAATATTTAAATTATGATATGAAATTATGCACATAGTATAAAAATAATATAAATATATGAATTATAAAAAAGAACACGTCCTGAATACTCTTCTATGGCCAACCGAATCGAGTATGGATAATCCACGTCAGAATCAAACAACCCATCGAAGGCGTACGATAATTCGAATAAGCAATTCGGTATGCAAAATGCAATTACGGCATAGCTGCAGTTAAAAGCGAGATCGAAATCATTGCGATTTGAAATTCTCGCATCGTAACGACTATTTGACAGTGGCCAATTTTGACGTGCTTCCTGTATCGCGAAAACACATCATTACCCTGTCAAACAATGGATCTAAAATCGATCTAATCTGCATACGTAAGTTGCATCTGCGGCCTTGCAGTGTGATACGTCGAAGAGGCGTACGTACGAATTTTTTTAGATAATTCGCAACGATAAAGACGCATTTGCAAGTCACTGTCTTCTCATCTCAGGCTCGGCTTGAATTTCCTGCGTTTCGTAATAGGCCACTTCCTTTTGCATAGGGGAATTTTAAAATGGACGGCCTTCAAGAGTGAGACTTCCTTGTTTGACGATTGAATTGTAGTGGGTATTTAGCGAGCCACTCAAACAATAAAAAACACTCAAAAACTGGATCTGACTTTGGAAACTGTTGAAATTCGCAAGGACTCCATTGAGAGAGCGACCGGAAAATAGAAGAATTGCCATTAGATCATTTTATCATACTCAACGATAACTATGCATGTTCTCTAATGGATCATATAAAGCAGCAGGAAAAGTCCTATAACCTTTCGTATGTATGTACATATGTAGTTCTATTGTAGTGGAATGTGAATAATATTGAATTACAGAATTAATATACCCGTTTTACAATTATTTCTGTGCAACTCGTCACATCCCATCAGAACATTCATATACTTGGGATAAATCACTAGTCTGAAATGATGATTTCTTCCGTTGGTGTTTTAAATTTATTTTTCTTTGCCAAGTTTCGCAAAAGAGAGCTTGCTTTAAGTATCCTCATCTTTGAACGGATATGCTGTTCAATTACCAAAGTCATCTAGTTACATCTCTTAATGATTAACGTTGATGTATCTGAATTATATATACTTAAGAAGAAAACTATAGAAAATAGATGCGTATGACAATTAGAATATGTGCGATTTATATTCATGTTTATATATAAGTTTAACGCGATTAGGGAAATCACCTTTGTGTATTCCGAAAATACAATACAATTACTCTGATTGGAATGTGGAAGTAGAAAAAAAGAAGGAGAATGATCATAATTTAATTGTCATTCTTATACATTAAAAAAATTCTTATTGTACATACATTAAACTTTAAACTTTACATAACCATATATGTATATATAATACGCTATTATGTGTGTCTGCGATTACGCTCGCCGTAGTATCATAGACAAAAAAATTTACGAATATAATAACGAATCAATAAAAAAAAACCTGTATATATACTGTTTGCTACCAATATTTCCGTTAGGAAAAATAGTCTCACGAGCATTTAGCGCCATGTATTGAAAATTAATTTTTCTATTATTTATTAAGGTAGGTAGTTTTTACTTATATGTAATACACTCGATTAAATTTTCATCGGGGTATAACACTATATTAATCGAAATTGCTTAAGTCACGCCATATAAAATATACGTAACGGTAATTTTATTTATCAAGGTTTTGAACCAAAAATTAAATAAAAAGATTAAATTAATTGTATTTTAAAGGAATTTGAAAAAAAATACGACAGCGATGCGGATCGAACACATAACCGACACATTTCTTTTATTTTTCATTGAATAACTTAATACGCCATAGCCAGGGCCCCCGAGGGGGGGGGGGAAGCTGGGGTTAGAGTTCCAGGGCCCAGACCACTTGAACTCTTTTTGAGGAACTATGGAACCCTGGAACTCCTTTTGAGGAACTTGATTACTTTTTTTTGGTTTGTCATAGGGTATGGAATTATTTTTCCATGATCCGGGATTTCCCTCGGCGACCCTGGCCTAGCCCATACGATGATATTTCATCGGGCTTATCACTAGTACTTATGTATTTATGTATGTAATACTGATGCATCTGATGAAGAATAATAAGACGATAAATGAACAGATTGAAATTCATCCTCACAAAAACGTTCAAATCTACTAAAGAAATAAGTACAATAGCCTCATGCCCTCTGGATAAAACCACTTCAGTCTATCCTTGATCTATTCAAAACAATATTGCTTTCGGTTCCTATAAAAAAATGTCATTGTTAAACTAAGTCTATGCACATATGTATGTACATACTTGCGTTTTGAATACATTTTTTGATAAGAAGCACACATCCTAACCAAAACTAATGTTAAACGAAACATTTTAGCTGTAATTGAATGTAGTCGATTCGAGCTTTAACCAACGACAATATTTCTAATTGTACTTCTACTTGATAGTACTTAGATATCAGATCATACTATAGGTCATTGAAACCAGCACTAATCATAGTAGCAAATTACATACTAATCATAGCAATTGTTCTGTTAAAACATGTCATGCAATGACCTATAATTACTTCTAAATTCCAGCAAAAATTGCAATGCACAGATAAAAAAAGCAATCAGACGAGTTGACCATCATTGCACCTGCTCATCAAGCGTCAACCTTCGCCACAATTCGAGGATTGTGTCAACTGGTAAAAATTACGTCAACGTCTAACCATCACAAGAATCAGTCTCAATTGCAGCGATGATAGTTCAGCGCTCATCGTGGGAACACCGACCATAGACCACGCAAAGCCAGTGCACATGTGCCACTGACCGACCGGCTGCACCATTCATCTTCAAAAATAAGACAAACGCAATGTCGCAACATCTGCCTCATTGTTGACGGGGAGCTTTCGTCAAATCAAGACGAATGGCGTTGATGAAACCCGATGGATGTGAGCTCATTGATGACTCAATGCTCGAAGTTGATCTAGCGACGACATAATTCACAGTCGTGACACGTTCGACATGTGCAGCTTATTCCAAAACGAGTGTATGTATGTATTCAAATCATCTGGGGACGAATTGCCGTTCAAACTGTCAGATGATGTCGCAAATGACACGATATAATGTGGATACATTTTAAATGTGGGCATTTTAACATGAACAATAGAAGCTTGATATAGGAATACTGTCAAATGGTGTCTACGATGCATCATAATCACTACCGTATGAATAGAAGCAAACATGTTTCAAATATCATATTTAAAAATTCGACTCCACCACCCACTGCGATCATTTTTTGCATTATTTTAGACCGTTTAATGTCTTTAACAAAAATGAATTCATTTAATTATTTCTATAGCCTATTAGTGAATAAAAAATATAAATGTATATGAGAAAGTGTTAAAAAAATAACTGTTATAGCTGTCATCCCATCGATCTGATAGATGATTCCAATGTAATTTTTAATGATTAAATTCCTCATGTCGGAGACATTTGCTTACTTTAATGAGAGCTGACCCCCGTATGTCGGTGAAATATCAAAGCGATCAGAAGAGTAGAAGCGGTTCAAAATCAGCTCAGAAATTTCAAACGACCAGGAATTTCACCTAACTAACCAAATGAAACTAATAAAAACCTAGTAAAAATGGTCGGAAACAGTCGTTCGAGGTAGAAACTAGCCTTAATCTGCTTCTATTTAAAACAGATTCTAAAGTTTCAATAGAAAATAGCAACAAAATAGTCTTTTCGGGTTAAAAGTCATCTGTTATATTTCAATATAACCTTGACTAATAAATCAACGACTAAATTCGCCATTAATACAGCATTACTGTATTTTGTATGACTCAAATATTCCAAAATGAACCGAGGCAGGTGGAGAGCTTTTTCACCGAGCAGATGAATGGCGGAGCTTCAAAGCACCATCGTCTGTCGTCTTCTCGGAAGACCACTTTCTTCACCTCCATTCAGACTCTGGCCTCATCTCCATAAAATATGCTAATTTATGCCGGTCGTATTGTTGAGATTGGACGCTTTTTTGTCTCCCATCGTCAGGTGAGGGGGGCCACCTACTGCTTAGATGCGTTATGATACTTATCTGATTATACATCGTCGTAAATGAGCTCGTTATGAGCTTTTATCTCTTGTATACGACTCGTCCAATCGAATGAAAACGTGTAAAAGCCCCACCGAACGTTTCACTAGATGACTTATCGAATGCTTAACCCTTCGGGTTAGTTTTAACATTTAAACCTTTAAAAACATACCCCACAAAGCGAAAGCCATTCTAATGAACACGCGTCAAGAAACAAATACGTTATGTTTATGAGTTACAAATACCACTCTAAAGACAAATACAAACCGTACCCTATTGAATGACGCATTTCCATAACAAAGTATTTATGAGTTCTACTTACTTTTAAATAACTGAAGCTGGATATTATGACGCAAATTTTAAAGCAAGATATTGCTTGCTATTGGAATTAGTCTTAAACTATTCCTGTCACTGGTTTTAATAGCGTTAATAATCTTCGACATGCGGGATGACAAAAACGAAGTGGGACGACCTTAAAATGACTTACAAAATCTAAGTATGATAATATTGATAATATCAAAATCCAAAGTCGAAATCAAAGATAGATCAGTCCGAGCAGACAACTGTCAGAATGTAGCTTGGGACATTTGGCCACAATACGTATGTATACATCAGCATTATAATATAAACATTTTAACATTAATTATATAACTTATTAGTGAAGTAAAAATATATATGAGAGATAATGAAATGCAAATTTTATAAGATATAGTATGAAAAAGTTAATGTTATAGGCGTTTAAACAATTAAAATCTGAAAAAAGAGTGGGGGGCGGAAAGTCAAACATATAAGGCTACAGGCTTGTGGCAAAGGGTTAGCTGTCACCGTCACCAAAATTTTTGGATCCTTAAACATGTTTATTACAAGAATATTTCACCATAGAACTAGCAGAAGCAATTGAAATCTCTATCGGCGGCCAAACCTCGCAAAATAGCAAAGTTTCAAAGCGATCGGAAGAATGTAAGAATGTCAGACCGATTGGCGAAGTGAATAAATATAAAAAAAAACGTGATATGATCAAATATCCTATACTATTACATTATACAAAACAAAATGCATATATGTACATATGTATGTATGGAATCAAAGAAAAAAAACACAAAACAAATAATATACCTGAACATGAGATTTACGAATGAACATATCAAACCCAAAGGTAATTACTCCAGTAATAAAATACGTTATATCCTCACCGACGAGGATTTAACAATAACAATAATCCTTGAAATCAAAAAAAGACTACAGAACATAAAACCACTTTTGAACCCTTGTCGATTTTAATATCAAAGATTATTTTACATACATATATTTTTAATATTATACAAATAGCCCATAAAATTTGAATACGCTGTCTTTTAGGTAAAGCCCGCCATAAAATATTAAAATTTATCGATCAATGACTTAATTTGGGCGTCGATAAAAACACACACGGACGCTGTAAATTAACGTCCAATGATTTAATACGCGACTGCAAAATAAATCTCGCACACACAAAAGCCTACCGATCGACGGCTATTTTTCAATGTTAACATTATGGGGCAATACATGGGAAATGTAAACATCCCGTGCAAATATCATTCGCAACCCCCTCCCCCCGCCCCGACCCCCTTTATTTTGACACAAAACAAATAAATTACGCGATGAAACACGCGAGTCGGTATCCCGCTGAAGTGGAATTTCTCGGCAATGTAACGATGCACGTTTCCAATTCGCGTTCGCACTTCACATTCGAACCAGTGCTCTTCAAATGTGCAGTACGTATAAGGACCATTAATTAACCCCTAGGACCTAGACAGTCCGTAGACTCGTATACAGATCTCAAGTGGTCTGAGTGCAGATTTATACCTTGCAAAAGTATAAATAATAGTATTCAGGGCCGCCTAGAGGAATTCCGGACACGGGGAGAAATAATTCCAGGCAGTAGGATAAACTAAAAAAAATCTCAAAAATGTACATATATATTATAACACATGCACATCTACAAATTTAAAATCATTTTATTACCAATACCAGTTTTTACCAATTTAATGTGCAATATAAAACTAAATAAGTCTATCAAGTTGCAAAAGCAAAAATTAATACACTTAGAGCTCAATCTAATATATAATTTCGAAATAGACTTTGTATGTGGTAAAATCTGTGACGTTATCGAAAATATCTCATTTTCCATGACGACAATATCGATATAGATTTCGATTCCGTTTTCGATTCAGATTTCGATTTAGACTTCGATTCCGATTTCAGTTCCGATTTCCGGTTCGGATTTCCGATGCTCATTTCAGTTCCGATTCCCGGTTCTGATTTCAATTTCGTTTCCAGATTCCTTTTTCGGGATCAAGATTATTTTTTCAGTTCCGGTTCCCTTATACATATATACATATGTATATAAAAAAAATCATTGTGTGTGTGTGTGTGTGTGTGTGTGTGTGTGTGTGTGTGTAACTCATTTCTGATTGGATGTTGTTAAATATTATTTTTTTTCAATTAAAAATTTAATAAAAAACCAAATGAATATTTACTATTAAATTAGCCATGTTTAATCGGTTTATATTACAAATACCGAGCGACGCCGGGTAAAACCACTAGTATTATATAAAGTGGAAATATTATTATTTTTAATTCATTCTGAGCGTATGTATGTATGTACATAAGTATGTAAATTTAAATATATAAGTAATAAAGGAACTGAAATAACAATTTAACCCTCAGAAAAAAATGACAATATGACTGGATATTATTCCAAAGTAAACATATGTATGTGTAATACATAGAACGAACATAGGCAGTTCAAATTCAAACGTGTAAGTTTGAAAATAAATGCAAAACCGGATGCTCCTTAAATTTCAAAGAGTCGAAGTGCTTGTTAACATCCTTAAATACACATATTAAAAGCCGTTGTTTAGAGAACATGCGAAAGCCCTGAACAAACAAGCCTCGTAAACAAAATCCTTCCGACCCAGTGTATGTATGTATGTGTGTACTAAATACATACATACATGGCGAAACGCTTAGTAACTTACCAAAAAGTAAATATATATGTATTATATACCGAGTTTATACTTCAAAACTGTTGCGTTCTAAAACTGTTGCAAAATTATGAAGAAAGTCAATCACCATATGCACTGGCTTAACACCGCATTGAAGTACGACGGAAATAACAATCAAATGTACAGATGTATGTGTACATAAAAGACGACTATGTGCGATTACAATGTCATGTCATAAGTCATGAACGATGGGAATACAAGTAGACATTTGCGTTAACCCTATATACTCGAAACAAACATTAAATTAATAGTCGCTTATATTTCAAAATAATAAATAATAAATATTCGATTCAAGCTCTGTAGGCATATTACAAGTTGAACAATTTTTCTAATTTTTTATTGTATTAAATTCTCATTATAATTATGGAAATAATGATACTATTGATTTTTACAATTATTACAATAATTATGCTTGCGAATATTAGTCTAATTTTGCATCTATTAATGAATCAAATCTAATACTAATTATGAACTAAAGTATGAAGCGTTCAATGGCAAAGTAACCGGTTAAGTTTACGCTAAGTGAGCAAAAAATATTGCCGGAGCGAAGATTAATCAATCTTTACTAAGTTTGATCCACTAAATTCGAATATGACAATGATTTTTTTTGTTTGATCTCGTTTATGAGATGTGAGCGTTTAAAAAAATGCGCATATTTTACATTTTTATGGCTTTTGAGGTATTTAACTCAAAATGTATTATTGCTGTGCTAAAAGTGATCAATAACCATATGTTTTTTCTATTAATTGTGGTTTTATATTGCATTAAAATACTTATCTGGCCAATTTTAAAATGTATGTACATATATTTTGGACCCATTTGTATCACTTGCACTTGATCTCACTCGCATGCATCATAAATTTGCATGCACAAACTCAATTGAAAATGATTTACCGCTTGATTAAGTGCGTTTAGGCACAAAAATATTGAGATAGAAAAACCAATCCTTATAAACATGGTGACATAAAATACTGGCCAAATAAACATATAATAGGACGGGAAAAAATGTATTAAAAAAAACACATGTTCGGCTTCAACAAAAAACACAAGTATTTTAAAATAATAAAAAACCACAATCAATAGGAAACACGTCCGACTATTGATTTCGATAATTATATTTACAAAGCAATACTAAACTTTGAGTTAAAGACTGCAAAATCCAAAAAACTGTAAAATTTGCGCATTTTTTAAAATGCTCGTAAACGAGAGCAAACCAACAGAATTCATTTTCATATACGAATTTAGTGGATCAAGCTTAGTAAAGATTTATTAGTCTGCGCTCCGGTAACTCAAAAACGTGATTTGTTTTTGTTGCTCATTTGTTGAAAATTTATTTAATAAAAAAATGTACCAAAAATAATACAATGAGATACAAAAAAACGTGTGGGTCGCATATTTGATACAATTACTATACAAACACTAAAAAAAGTAAAACAGGTCAAGCTCTTGGGATTGATTTATCCTACCTGCAATACATATTTGAGTGTAAGAGGTTAAGGAGCTAAAAAACCCATTCCGAATGAAGCATTATCTTTCGAAAGCTCCTACAAAGTGCATGCATTCAAATCTTTCGCCAGTAAAACATTTTACCATCGACTTTCGATTCACATAAATATTTCAGGACAGCCACCGTAGACAATGAAACAACAATAACGGGAATAATTTAGTTAACCTTTTGGATTCGTAAGAGTTTCGTCTGTCGGATCAACGCGTATTTTTACACATAAAAGAACGCATTATTTAATATTTGAAATAAATAATAAATATCTCAAGAACGTCATTCGCGTTTTGGTTTTTACATGTCGACCGGTTAAAATAAACTCGGGTTATTCGCAACCGTGCCGTTTTGTATACGTTATACGGCAGACGGATAGACAGACTAAATACGGAACGTATCCCAGAAATGTTACACATGGTACAGTAGATTCTGGAATTGGAATCGAATTTCCAGAATTTTGCGCCTACGATAATGTCCGGTTTAAAAATAGTGCAAAAGAAACACTGACCGCTCAAACAAAGTGTAAACTTTTAGTAATTGTTTTGATTAAACTCTACTGAGATTTTGATATTCCGCTTCCAGTACTGCGTAAAGATAAATATTTCAGCTAAGTAACATAAATATTATAAATAATACACATTAACGTAAATGAAATTCCCTGTAAATTGAGACGTGTTTAAAGAAACATTTATTCAATGAAACAATTATTGTATATTAACTTTGAGAGTTCAATTCCCATATGTATATATATATACTAATCTAGTTATATAATAACTATTTAAACATATGTATATTTCTGGTGAATTGAGCAGTTCGTTGATGAGCGCACACCCAAATTTAGTTTGGTAATAATATTTATTAATTCAGTCGTTATTTATGTAGTTGCAACTCTGATTAACTATACTAGTATTTATGTGTTTGAGGAGAAGTCTTTAAGAATGAATTAAGAATACAGTTGATCAGTAGGAGCAAATCGCAGTTAGAAGACTTGATGATCCAATTAGGGGATCGCAATAATTTACCGTCAAATTTCATAAACCAGTAAAAGCTAAATGATTTTTATTACTACCGGTATACCGGTATTTACCGGTAAATGAAAAGAAATCGTGGATAGCTTTATATGGTTACTTTTCCTAAAAACGTTAACCTAGATTGAATTAAAAATAAATTTTGGCCGAATAATGCCATATATGTAAATGCATTTAAGTAAATTCATAATAATAAATAAATTTTATTTTTTATTTTTAACCAATCATATTTATTTATTTTAAGTTTAGACCATTTAAAAGTTTCGATCATAATTTAATTAACCATCTGATCGCTTTTATTACGATTTGGTTGGTCCGTGTTGGCACATTTAATACTGAAAATAAACAAATTCCAGACAACCTAATCCAAAATACGCCATTTAAATCGATTTTTAATGTAACAAAAATATTTTTTAGGCAATTTGATTATAGAAAAGAATAAATGTCAGCCAATTGAGACACATCAGAGTTTGCGTTTAAATTGTGGTTAAATAGAATTGATTTGGACTATCTGTTAATACATTGACTTAATAATCTTTATAAGCTTTAAATGGATTCCGGCTAATACTTTTATAGCTGGTTATTTGAGGACAAGATTATTCCTAAAGATTTTGTACGTAGATTTTTTAATATGTACATGCATTTTGGTTAGTTAAAATAAATATTATACATTGTTCTGTTAAATTGAGCCATCGATTGGTTATTCTTGAATAATACATTGCGAATATATTGTAGTTTTTTCTTTACATACTTGGCCCAAGTCTTGGCTTATTCCAATAAATCGAAATCTCATTTATTTATAATGTTTCAATTGCCACATCATTACTTATTCAGTATGAAATCTAAGATTATATAAGGAAATGTGGAAGGTATTATGTAAGGAAAAACTTATTTTCTTAATCCAAAAAAAAATTGAAAAATTTCTCTCATTTCAAAAGTCAGGCCCTTTTGCACTGAACCTTTTATATCACCTTGATATTGACAGATTAAACGGTCATTGGCGTAATCCTTAGACTACATATCAAGTTATTGCCGAGTAACGAGCGAAATATCGTCAATCACACAAAAAGTCGTTGCACAATAACAAAAAGAAAAACAATACATTGTGCCAAACGGTGCATTCGAACGAGATGACGTTCAAAGGGAACGTGACGTTTATTTATTCATTTACTCCAGACGGACGGACGGACAATCACGACCGTGGTAACTTTGTTTAATCCCTTTACGACTGTGCGTTGTGGCAAGTTATGACATTGCCTTTCATGTCTTCAAACGAAAAGCCAGTTCTGCGGCTTCACACCACAATGACGACGTTGAATTCTTCAGCTTTCCTTCACGACTCGCAGCAGTCATCAACTGGCAATCATCATACACTTTTTAGCGGCGCCCTTTGTAGATACTTTCGTGGCTAAATTGCCTCACTCCATGCCCCACCTTCCAAATAAATTAAATTCTCGCGAAATTCTCCTTTGGTGATTCGCTCCCGAGTTTTTAAATTCACACTTCCAGTTCAAATCCACTCTGAACATGAGAATATCGGGAAGCGACGTGAAAAACTTATCCTTGATCGGAATTTATCTCGTGATCAGTCGTTGACCGCAACCGTTGCAAAACGTCATGTTCACTCTTATCACCGCGAGGATATGAAGACCACACAGGTATGAAATAAAATAATAAAACTAGTCGTACTAACAAGAAATCCAATGCCAGGATTCTTCGATTAATCTTTCGATACAATAATATTCCGTTTAATAACAGATCGAAACTCCCTAATTACATAGAGAAGAAATGTACGTCAGTACAATACATATTCAACTATGTATAACATTATACCTATATATAAACCGGATTTCCTCTAAAGATACATGATAGATAACCAATCGCATTCATATATTACTTAGATGTATCAATTAATCTGACCGTCATTATATGACTGCCGACTTATGTATACTTTGCATCAACTTTGAATATTCTACAAATATATTTAGGAATTTGTGGATGTCAAAATATTACTAAAATGGACACTATGAGACCTACATATGTACATACCAATTAATTCCATCCACAAATTAATTATTTAAAACCCACTGAACAGTATTATTCAATAGACCTGTATTGTGAAATAGCTGAAAAAATGTGTATTTTTTGCATAGAATAATAACACGTATGAATATTTATTCAATAAAAAAAAGAACGTGCGGGTTTCAAAATCAACCGTGCGTCGATGTCTCTCGAGACGTGACTGAAAATTTTCGCGTTTTCATTCGGAATTTATTTGAACTCATTATAAAACACATACATACATATTAAAACGCATAAAAACAAAAAGTGATATTATTATTAAAAGTAATGATTTCCTACATATCGCTTCAAGGTTTCATACCGCCAAAATTATTATAAAAACTAAATAACAATAAATATAATTAGCAGACGTCATGCAACGCGACAGTCTACACACTTCTGAGATGCAAACGCGAAAAACAAAACATGTCCAAATAACTGCAACTTTTAATTGCGACCATGAAAATTCATAAAAGAAACATGCTCTTAATGCTTCCGCGGAACGATTAGGCATAACGATCTTCGAGACGTGCTCGTTGATGTCGAACCATTGGCATTTGTTCTGCACAATTCGCCAATTGTCGTATGCGCTCATGACTCAAGTCACTTCCGGTGTAATGTAAAAATTCATATGCAAATGCAAAAATCTCATTGCATATTCTCAAACGCGACCGTAGCGGCGAATGCAGTCATCGATAACTTTAAAACGACTACATTTATCTGTCAATAAAATAGATGATCGAGCTAGAGCATTATGACTTCATCGGGAAAAACATGTAAAATATTTATGGAAGAGTGCTTCTACAAATAATAAATTGTATTTACAGCAAGGGCGTACTTAAAGAAAAATTGTATTGATACACTTTCTAATGGTTCCTATTTGTTTAATTAAAATTAAAATAAAACACTTTCTTTACCGAATTCTATCTGTAATTGTATAAAATTTCCTTATCTGTGTTTTATCCTTACAGTTTGTATGCATCAGGAGGATCTCTTTTGTAAATTTATATATGCAAAAAATTAAAAGACAAAAACGCCTTCCAATTGCATATGTAAAAACCCAAAATGTCAAGCTTAAGTTAAGGAAGCTCTCAGCTTTGAACAACAGTCGAAGCAGATTATTGAAATTCTAGTTTTATAAAACCCAATATATTCTAATTGGGAAACATAAAAAAAGTCTAAATAGTGCAAAAAGATGAGTAAATCGTCCAATGGCTATAACTGTACTGAACAATAATTGAGAATATTTGACAAATATTTCAACTACTAACATAATTTGAACCACTGCATCTTTCAGTTCATTAGTTGACTTATAGTAGACAACAACTACATATATGTATCTACATATATGTATATGTATATATGTATTTGTATATATGTATGTATATAATAAATATTATCACAAATCGATGCCGAGATTCAAATAAATGCCACATCTCCGTAGTAAATTATTATCTAATTTTCTGAGGGAACTCTGTGAGTGCATTCATTGTGTGGGACAACTACGACAAGGTCCCATTATAATATCGATCTTCATTGTGATCAACACACCCACGAGGATATTCCTCTGTTGTACTTTGGTGGTTGTTGCCGCTCAAAGAAATCAAAGGTTCCAGTTCATTACGTATGCATTGAAATGTGCTTCATTGCTCCTTGTAAAATCCCTTTAACTGCCGTCGCATCGAATACCTTACATCGGCCATTATTATAAACTCTTTAAACGTTCGTAATATACGACCAAGGGTACAACCTCATAAGTGTGAGCTCTCATTACGCGTTTTAAATTGTAGTTGAAAAAGGTGATAAATAACCACTATTTAACAGTGGAAAAACTAGTAAAACTGAAGCCTTTAAAAAAAACTTTCAGGGTTAAGCTTACTATGAAAATACCATTTTTTAATTGAAATCATATTGGATACGTACGTACATAAGTCGAATTTTATATTATTTATTTTTGTATTATTTTATATTATTTATTTTTATTATATTTATTTTTATATTATTTATTTTTATATTATTTATTTTTATATTATTTATTTTTATATTATTTATTTTTATATTATTTATTTTATTTTATCATAAAGAAAGACAACTGTAGTCATCAAATTGCTAAGAATTCGTAGCTTACATATGACTTAACAATGATTAACGATGATTGCAGACTTTAGTAAAAAGAAGAAGAGCTTTCACAAAAGAATTATAATGTAAAACTGTAGAAGAAGAAACGTAGAAACTTTCTCCCATAAAAATGATATGACATGATTCATTGTCTTTTCTACATACATATGTATGTATATTCATATTATTACAATTTTAAAACTTCCATTTAGTCGCAAACCATTTACAATTTTACGTATTTAAAATAGAATTATAAAGTAAAAAGTTAATGTTATTTAAAAGACATTCCTTAATACTTTTAAAATATGAATCCTTTGTATTAATAATAATAGAATTCAAATGCAAAATGTGTCGTTTGTTTATCGACTTATTTATTAAGCTTTTTTTATGATAGCTTGAAGTAAACTTTTAGTAAAATTGTATATGTATAATCACGTTCAGCCAATATTATTTGTTTAATTTTATTTTTTATTATAATATTGGCTAATATTATAAATACGCTAATATACAACCCACTATAAAAATGTATTGTATTGTAAAATCATCAACCTTCACGCTGAAAGAAAAAAACGCGACCCACAGTTCGATAATCCGAAACGTCCAAGTATACTATGTATGTATTTTTAACTTAACGCGTTCGTTTGTTCCTTGCGTGTGCGGCCTCACTTATAAACTCTTAACTAAACATTCATCCATATAAATCAGAGCAAAATTTAGCTTATATTCTAAACAGACGATTTCTTAATAGCCGTATCGACCTAGATACCAATTTTTTTATTATTTCTATCAATATTTTATTATTCCCTTCCGTTTCGGAAACAAACTCAATAAATTGCACGTGCGACGTTCCACTAAAACATTTAAAAGTCAAATCGTTACGATTGCGTCATCTCATATACAATTTCTAGCCGTTAACGCAATTCAACGAGGAGATTTTAATCAGTGCGGTCGAGGTTTTAATGAGATCGTCATTTAATTTGGCCGACAATTAAAGTTGTTTTTTTATTCCCCTTTTTTGGTAAGTATTTTACATATAATGATGTCATTCGATTTTTTTTAATGTTAACTATTGTAAACAATTTGCTGACTTCGAACGCAAAGTCGCATCATTACCAAATCGGACATTTGACATCATACGGACATAAGACACAATACCCTATCAATACTTATTAATACAATGTATTGTAATCGAAAACATAGTAAAGCAAGGCTTTTCCATTTTGTGTATGCTTTTCTGTGAACTAGGCGATGAAAAACCTGAAACACTAAAAAAGGAAAAGCTTTTACGATTTTACGAGTTCTGTGAACGACTCTCGAATGAGAAAATTTCACAAATACATACATAAATACACTCATAAAATATGTTATAGCCATGTTTATTTATAATAAATATTGATTTGTTTATATTTAGTTCGTAGCTTTCTTAAATTTGAATCGTTTGAGTTTACTATATACGCCAGTGTTACTACTGTCGTATTATACTAATATTTTACATGATTTATTTATGTATGTAGATACGTGTTTTCAATATAGTAGTATGTATTTGAATACCAGAAGTAACGAATTGATTTTAACCTTTTCATATGAAAGAAAGGCAAACTAAATACAGTGAAATAAATATTGATTGCTCCTCTGTTTCAGATATATGTATTTATGTTAATAAACAAACACAATGATTTTACGAAATAATTTATATAATTTACGATTTATTTCAAATGAGATCTAAACGTACATGTGTATGTAGTATATAATAAAATACATGTAAATTATAGATAGATAAAATACTAATTCAATCATATAATTTTTATCGAACACACATCAAAATATTGACATGTGAGCCGTTATATTTGAAAGTGCCGGAAATCCAATTTCAGTTCCAAAAACACTATTTCTCTTTGACTGAATTCACAAATTGTTATCACTTCTTTTAATTCGAAAAGTGGAATAAACATATTACAGGCCACTAGTATTTTTAAATAATGTTAAGCGCAAAACATGTTATTTAATGTTTTGCGAGATATAACATACATATGAATCTCGAAATGATGAAAAGTGCAATTATACCACTTTCAACTATAGCAGCTCATCATATAAAAAAGTTTTTTTATATTATTACATTTGTAGTATTATTATTGCCCGTTTCACATACTTACCCACAAACAATACTTTCTATAGAAAGCTTATATATATGAAGTAAAATCTCGCAAAACAAATATATTTAATGTTTTGCGAGATATTTCTTGAAATGAAGCAAAGTGGACTCATGCCACTTTCAATTATAACGGCTCATATTTTTAAAAAGTTGTCAAGGAAAGCGCCAAAATTTTGAATGCATTTTTTTTTTGTATTTCATTGTAAATTTTCTGGCAATTTTAAATATCATCGAGGAGAATCAACCCTAAATCAATATTTTAAATAAATGACAAAAATGAAATATTTGATATTGCGAATCAAAATGTAGAGTACACATTTTAAAGGGGTTTAAAAAAATAGTGGAAGAAAAATCGAACAAGAGTAAACCATCACTTCCGGTTGACGGATGCTCACCTAATTTCATATATAACTTGGTATTAAGCTATGAAATTTCTTAAGCTATGAAAACTTCTAGATATGAAATTTCAGTTCCAGACACTGAAAGATTTCTGGGTAAAACTTAAAAAACTTCAATTCTATAGTCTTAAAGTACTACTTCCGGTTGATTTATTATGCCTATGACACGTTAAAAATTTTAGTCCGATCGGTTGATTGTATTAGGAGATAATTTAATTCAAATACTTACAAAAAAAGGACAACTACATTTATAAGGGGTACCACTTCCAGTCAACTTAAAAATTTGAAAAAAGTTTACGTCGTATCGATAAGAATTTCAATAACCGATACTAAGTTTTAGTTTGACAGGACGAACGGTCTTCAAAAAATCCACTGACACACACAGACACGCACGCATAGTGTGAAAGATCATGAAAACGTGATCAGTGATCGATTCTGAGTTCGAATCAGTCAAAATCTCGAGTTCGAATTTTCGCATGATCACAAAACTTAATATATTGTTACTACGTACCTAGATAAAGTAAAAACAGAACAAATCTATGTATAATAATAATCATTATACGTTATAATGTATCATTAAATACAAGAGTCTAATATTAAGTTAATCACCCCAATGATTTACGAGGGAAATATTACTTTAACTTTTGACAACGGTTGTATGAAAATGAATTTCGAAACACTAGTTTATTTTCTCACAAAAAGGTTCACGAGGAACTCACATATTATACATGCATACGTACATACTTCCAAAAATATAAATTTAAGAATGCACAGTAACAATTTTTAAATAAAAGGACACACATCTTCAGCGCCGTGTTGTATAATAAAAAATTCTTCACTTGAGTTATGAGACCCGTCTAATAAATATTCGAGTATAATTACAATGACAGTAACCGCGTCACGCTCAAACCCGAACGGTCATTTTTAACTATTCAATTTAACCCAACAACACAGGCAAACGTTACCGCAGTTCCGGCGACCACTTTCAAATTAAAACATCTCAGTAATAATTAAATTAAGCAATTATCCAGAGGAAAATACATACTCACACTAATCACACACCACGAAGCAGCCTCAGTAATTAAACAGACACTTACCTGAAACAAAACAAAAATCAAACATTTAGTAAACTCGAATATGATATATGTAGTACATAATATAATAGTTAAATGTAGACCTCCCGATGTGAACTCGGTTGGGCGTATTTAACCCCAATTTCCTGCGTTCGAATAATAATTTTGATTATTTTTTCCACGTTCGCACTCGGTGTCGATTTTATGTCTGGCATTGTGTCATCGATCAAAAGAATATTCTTATATAATAAAACGCAGCTTGCATACAGATCGTTAAACCCAGCGTGCAGCATTTTCCGATCCGACTCTGCGGACTCGAGAATATTTTCATAATACACATGACGTTAAATCTATCCGCGTTGACAATAATTCCTCATTATTTTTATCACTGTTGAACGTCACAATCAATGAATTCGTATCGAATGACATCATGTCTTATATTTCATTAATTTATTGGTGTGAATGAAAAAACAAAAAGAAAACACGCACTTTTTAACGAGCAGGAAGAAACTGAATGACAAAACTAATCCTCTCCATTGTAAATTTCAATCAAGGTTTTATTTTTGCAATTTCAGAATTCAAGTGCTCGAGTAAGTTATATTGAAGCGCAGACGGATAATGACTCTTGAGATTTTTTGCTAAATACACTATGCACTTTTTAATCGGCAAATGAAAATAATATAAAGAGACAACGTAATTATTCCGACCTCTAATAACTATCAAAATTTATACACGGTTTTCAATTATACGTGAAAATAAACAATTTTTTAATACACATGCAAAAAAATAAGCAAATCATAATGGATAATGAAGGTTAAGAATGTACATACACATGTATTTGCATTCAATAATCTTATTTCATTTTATAGATAATCAAGGAAAATTTACATAAAACAAAATATATCTTATTATATTTACCTAAGTACACACATATATGTATATCTTATGTATATCCTTAAATGTCGCATAATTTGTCTGACATAAATATCGTTGTCTACTACATACATATAAATATGTATGTGTTACATATCCATTGATTTTATTATGCCAAATTGCTCAACTTAGGTTATTAACTCGCTTCGGGGAATCTGGTTCCATAGCGTTTTTCACGACAACAAATTCCATAAACGATTGCCAGTCTAGTGGTAGTTTTTATTCGCCTCTTACATATGTAGTTCAAATACAAAAATTTGTAGCTCCAACTATAGATATTTAAAATGTGATTCTTAATATAATCCACAGCATGGAGCTAAAGCATTCCAGTAGAGAGGTCGTGGGTTCAAGTCCCGGCAAAATAAACTGCTGGCGAGATCTTTTGGCTATCAAAAAAACACAGATTGACCGTCTCCTGTTAAAAACTTCTGATTTTTCTGCTTAATTGTTGTGACGGATCGAGTAAATCGGTATCCTCCCCCTCAGTATCTCGCAAATTCGAGCCATTAGCATCTGGAATTTGTTGAATATTATAAAAATGCTACCTACATAATTTATTTGTGTTTTTAAATTTGCTGTGTATCAAAATTTTGTTGATTGTCCAAAGACATGTCCATATATATGTATGTCGTGTTATGTTTGAAAAATTGTTAGTACTTTTGTACAAAAATATTCTAATCACATGTGTCACCTTGGTGTGATTCCTGTCTTGGCACATATGATGTATGTATGTAAAAAAATAAAATACAATAAAAATAATCTTACAATTTTACTAGATGCTAAGCCAAAACGGCACAAAACAAAATAAATACGCAACTTAAAACCTACTCATATCACAAAAACCCTAGCAAATAAATTAATTTAAATATCATATTCAAAATCAGCAGGTCCAAATGAGTATAATTATTTTTTTCCGCTGTCCAATATAACTGAACGAACAAAATATGATTTCGTATTTGCCGCGTGTGGGGTGGACGCGCGGCCCAGTAAAGCGCATGACAGAAGCGGTGTCTCTGTATGGGTGATTATGGAAGTTGTGTGCTTTTTCCACGTGTGTAGCTGACGCCCTGGTGACGGGGACCTCCATTACGTGTTGCCGACTAGGCTGACATCGATCCACCCCCACCATCCCCTCAAACAACCCCTATAGAAGCCGACAGGTAACCACCTTACGGTACAGAACCGAACTCCATACAAAAATAGATTTTAACCAAATAATTTTCGCCCGAGCAACAACGTTTGTTAATTATATACATAAATCACTGGGCGTTGCTCGGATTAGTGATAGTTAAAAAAAATGTACTTTTCCAAAAAAAAAAGACGTATGAGGGGTCCAAGTTCTAAAGTATCATAGTATACCAAATTTGGTGGTACTAAATGCAAAATTGCCAATCCGCATAGCAAGCAAAAAAATATTATTCTTTATAAACATATACATTTCTAGGTCACGATTTAGTTCCATCAATATTATCTAGTCAGGTTAAATATTACCTGTTCAAATTGATTTACTTGCTTACTATTTAATTTATATATTTATCTTTTAGAATAATATTGAATTGGACCAATTCGGATCTGAGAATTCACGTGCAAAAGGAAAATTAATAGCTTTGGACTGAGCCGCAGGTTGAACTTTCAGGTGTACAACGTGCACAGGTATTCTAATGAAGGGGTAGCAAAACTTCGATTCACGAACGATTAATATCATATTATTTTACCTCCATTATACATATATAATAGAATCACTGGCTCACGTTAAAGCTGCAGTACGACTTTTAAAATTGTCATTTTAATGTTAAAACCAACACGGAGAAGATTTTTATAACATATGTAATATTATGAAGATTTTCTAGATATAAAATAAATAAATCTTTTTTTTTAACGTAACCACGCACAATAGGAGTAAAACTTCCGAGTATGCAACAGAAACAGCAGTAGCGGTGCGGAGCGTGCGCTAACCATAGACCGCAGTTTCGTAAACCTTCCGCGCCATGGAAGTTTACACTATGACTATATGATCAGGCCATTGTGGCGCATTAGGTTCTTTCTGTAATGCCACAATGGACCAAAACTATAAATAAATGATCAGAGCTGTGAAGTCGTTAAAAAAAACACGACTTCGACTCCGACACATCCCCAACGTCCAACACTTACGTAATATAAAATTAAACTCCCATTGGATTAATTTTTAAATCATCTACAGCCATTCACCATCTACATACTGCTGGATGAAGTCCTCTCCAACACGCATCCACTCGTCTCTGTTCTGCGCAACTCTCATCCATCTCACCCCACACATTTTGCTAATTGCATCTACCCGTCTTCCCTGCTCTCTTCTTTTGCCCTCTTGCATTCTCTCGGGTACCATTCTAGCACTTTTTTTGTCCAACTTTCATCCATTGTTCTAGCCACGTGGCCCGCCCATTGCCATTTCAATCTCTTCACTCTATCGACTATATCCACTACCCTTGTCATACTTCTCACCCACATGTTCCGCTTCCTGTCTTTCCTCGTTATGCCAAGCATACAACATTGCCTTTGTATGCTTGGCTTTGAGTGCATTTAATATAGGGCCATAATACAGGGCCACATATAGAGAGCATATGTACATATATACATTATTAACTTTTAATTCAAAATTTTCTTCTTTCAATATGTTTTAATTGAAACTATATAATAGCTAACTAATAGCCAGCAGTATAGCTCGATGGTTGCGTTAATGTCAACCATTGAGGGATTCTCGGGTTTACCTCGATTGTAAAGAATTTATTTAGAGTATTTCTGCAGTGCTGCTAGTCGACTTGGATATTTTAAACTGCAAGTCGATCGTTTCCTATTGTTGCGTAGGGGTGGGTGGAGGATCCAAGTAAAAGGCCAACAGTCGTTTCACAGCATTTATTGATGATTAAGGAGTTACACGCACTGGCAGTGCTCAGTCCAGAATGACATGATATCGCCTAAGTATCGCCTTATAAGGGATAGATCTCTCAGGACATCTTCGACGTCTAATTTGTTTACCTATTGTTATGGTCACGTACGGATGTCTTCCCCCGACATTCGCTCCCACGGTACAGGTCAATTCTGCGAAAGGACCAATACCAGCCAACTCAGTCGCCATTGTTTAGCCTACATGCACTTAGCTTGTCGCTAATCCTTAAAACCACTTACACCGGTCACACGGTCTCTCAGGACGCTACCCGGCCTAATCCGATCTCAATTACTCGGCAGCTCTTTTTAGTATACGTAACACTATCAAAGTTTGCCAATTTATCTGATTTCATAGTTGAAACGTTTCCTCATCAAACTGGCAAAACCATCCTACCCGCTATGTCACAAATATCTGAAATTTGATTTCAAATTTATAATCTTTAAATTCATATATATATATATATATATATATATATATATATATATATATATATATATATATATATATATATATATATATATATCTACAAGTTAAATACCATTGGTGTCGCTCAGGGGTAAAATCCATATTGGCATAGCGGTAAAATATATGTACATATATTTTAAATGAATAACAAGCAAAATAATAATCAGAATTGGTCGATCAGGTGAGCACAGGTAAATTCGAACCCAATATTGCCGACACCTATTCAGGGGGTGTGACGTGAGCGTTACCTGTGGCAGGGTGCCAGATGAACACCAGGAGCACAGAGCAACCCAGGGATATCAGGACTGTCGCACGTGGCCGCAAACACACCTGGACGCATGCGCCACACCCCCAATGCGACCTGTGGCCGAACACACCTCAGTAAGGGTTGTGCACTGCCCGTAAAAGCACCTGCCTCACCCTCGAGCGTGCGATCCCTCCGTTCGGGGGGGGGGGGGGATTTGTCGACCCTTTGTTATGATTCGACGGTTTTATGTTTGTTTGCATTATAGTAAGATGGATTTTCTTCTGAATGACGATAACCAGGAAGTGTCCAGGAAAACGGATGCTGGTGGGCGTGCGACGCTTCCGCTGCGTCGGAAAATAGTATGATTCACAGTGCATTTATGTAGTTATGTATATGCGTTCGACTGCATTCAACTGCAACCGCTGATATAAAAGTTAATTGATTTCGCAATCATATGCAACAATTAAAATGTACGTTAATGAAGCAAAATGTTTTCCGTACAAAATTCGATACAGATATGCATAGTGACCTATTTTTCAAGTGTGTATATTTTAAATTGAATATTCTACGTAATGATTTTTTTTTATTATGAATGTTTATTTTTCTGCTATGCAGATCTACAGTTTTCAATTTAAAGACCCCGAATTTTATATATGAACTATCTTGTGAACTTGGACGGGAAGGGATCGGAATCTGAACCTTCATACAAAATTTTCTTAACACGTTAGATTGATTACATTTTTACTCAAATTTTGCCCGCCCTAACAACTCTCTGGAATTTACATAGTGAACACACTAAAATAGTATTTTAATTGTTTATATATAAAAAATATGTCTAATTTAGCACCACGACCATGCCGCACCGACATAGCCGCGCAGGACAAAGTAAATTCCTTTATATTATACTTCCTTTAAAGCCAACTTCAAAAATTACTTTAAAGTATTTCCTTTATTATATATAACTATAGAGTACTATTTTTGTGGAAGTTGCAATGAAAATAACTGAAAATATTTTTTTCGAAGGTATCAAAAACGCCGAACTATAAACGGAATAAAAAAATTGCCGACAACGGTCATAAAGCTTCACGACGGTTGTAGTTTTAGCATAGAACGTCCAATGATTTGTTCAATATTTTGAGTCCTTAAAATAGTTGCATTCAGTTGCATAAAGTTAAAGATAACGAATCGTCCGTACCGGTCCTCAATTTTTTTTTTTAAATTTGCTCATCTCCTAAAAAGAACTTCTGTTTTATTAAATTTAATTACATTTTGTAGTTTTGTTCAGCGCGACATTGGCGAAGTGGGTTTCTCGAAGCAGCATTGACAGATTTTTATATCAAAATGTATTATCGAAAGTAACAATGGCAATAAAATATCAATTGGTAATAAAATATCTCAATAAAAAGCTTAATGATTGAATTTTCAATTTAACATACGTTTTATATGTTATATGAAATATTTAAGGACATAGATTTTTTATTATTAAACATTTCATTGTCGATTATGAAAACATAATATAAAGGAAACAATAAAGAATAAAACAAACCTTACACATAATTGGCATATCATGTATCAACTTCGCAAATCTTTGTTTATACAATATGTATACGCAAAACCCATTAAATTTAATATCAATAAATAGCACTATACTGTTAACTGTTATTACTACATTTAATATGTCGGCCTTTACATATTCATCAACTGAAACAAACTACATATGTTGATTGGAAACCAATTTTGAGACAAAAGTTTAACACTTTTTTCCATGTATGAACATTGCAGATTTATTCCTTCAAATATTGATTAAACTAAATCTTATAATAGTACATACATACTTAATTTAAACAATATAGAAACTAAATAAAATACCAACATAAATTATATGTAATTATTGTAAAAAACAAACTAAATTTTAGCGTTATATTTGTCCAATTTTCAGTTCCAAAAACACTATTTCTGTTTGACTTATTTTAATTCGATATGTCCAGAATCTTGCAAAAGCAGAATAAACGTATTACAGACCACCAGTATTTTTAAATATTGTTAAACGCAAAACATTAAATTTAGTGTTTTGCGAGATATTACTCGAAATGATGAAAAATACAATTATGCCACTATCAAATATAACGGCTCATATAGAAAAAGTTAGCTATATAATATTACATTTGTGTTATTTTTATTGCCCGTTTCACATACTTACATACAAACAATACTTTCTATAGAAAGCTTACATATACATAAGTATTTACGAAGAAAAAATAATAAACCCAATTCCGATCATTCCCGATATGAATTTTCGAAACCCACGCCAGCTCACGATTCCATCCAAACATACCACTCATATAAATTAAAGTCCGCATTATCGATTAGGAATCTTCCATTCGATAAAGAAAACGTTACGAAAAAAGAGCAAAGCACAAGACAGCCAGAGAGACACGAGCTCTCCTCGCAAAGTTTGTCACCGAAACAATAAACCCAAACGTGCGGAGGCACCGAATCCGATACTGTCACAAAGCAACGTCTCGTTAACCCTTTCGAGACGTACAATACACATTTTTTTCGGGACGACAGGTCTTCCCGACTTCCTGAGCAATGCGTCTTCATTACACGATTGTGGCACGACGAAAAAAGGTTCCGACAACGGCACAAAAAACGTCAAATTACACGCTCTTATGAGAAATATTAAAAGCAAACGGCGACAGGTAAGCCAGCCCGAGATATATAATATGTGAGGGATACGCAAAAAAAAATCGTTGTGTGGTGAAGGGCTAAAAAAAACCCTATTAACATATGAAGGAGTCATCGTGTGTGCGGCTGGGTCGGTAATCCTGCTTTTGTTGTTATTGGATTGTGGAGTTTTGGGGCTGGTTGAGTTTGACCCCCTTTTTTGTCGCGTATGTAGATGATATTGGTGGAATGTAGAGTATGTCGAATGCTCGTGGGATTTCGGTGATTTGTTGTGCAATGCAATTGGATTAGCCGAAGATGCTGAGGGGGACAAGTAGTGCAGTTATGTATGTAGGTGAGCAAAAGTATATAATCTAGCACTTTCACATAAATCATACATAAAAATGATTACTTCGAATAAATTATATCTTGTTTTGAACGAATGCAATTTTTATAGTGCTCTTCAACATTATTTTTATATGAAATATTTTTAAAACAATTCAACTGCTTCATGTACATACATACATCACTTGTATGCGAAAAAGCGTCACAGCTCAATTTTTTATTTTTTATTTTTACAAATGTACATGTTACATTCCAAGTGTTAATTCCGGTTCGTTCGTGAAAATACTAGTTTATCCATTAACTATTGATTTTAGTTTAAGTGCTAAACTGCTAACCGTCAAAAGCTACATACATACATATCTTCAAATGGTGTACCGACATAATCGCGCGACATAAACGCGCCGAAATAAGTGCACCGACATTAGCGCGCCGACATAAACGCGAAATCTAATACATATGTAATTTCGAAAGAGACTTTGTATGTATTTAAATTTTGAATAGAAGCATCGAAAACAAATCAAAGTTACTATGACGATCGTTTAATATGAATGTTTACTATTAGAAATGAATGTTTATTATTAGATTAACCATGTTTAAGCGGTTTATATTAAAATTATATTACAAATACCAGAGCAAAGCCGGATAAAACCACTAATACATAATAAAGTAAACGAGGATTTATTCCCATGAATTTTATTTTAAAAAGTATTTTGAAAGTAAAACATACTCATTACGTGAAAAAAATCAGAAACAAATGGTCGTTCGTAAAGAAGAGCCAGCTATTTTTACTCAAGATTAAAATCAATTTTTATAAATTTTATTTTATTCTTAAATTAAACTCGTGGTACATCTACCCACAAGTTTAATCCATTCCTTGTAGGTAGAAATTGCTTGGTATTCTAGAAGCAATGGTGTAAATTTTATTCCATGTAGTAATTTCGGTGTACATAAATCAGTAGCTCTAAACCTCGACTTTTTTCGTTGAAGAAATAATGGTGAATATTTCACATTGCGGGTCAGGAGTTGTCAATTTCCACTATTTACAGAATACATACATATGTACATATGTACATATATAAGGGATAGGACAAACGATTGAGAATAAACTTGTGCCTAATAGTTTTTACATGAACAAACTAGTTCGTTCGTCAATTTGTTCTTTTGTGGACACCATAACTGGAAAGATTGGTTCGTGCATGAACAAACTACATATGTATATCAACTGTAACATACATATGTATGTATATATTTTCAATTTGCTATAAACTTTGAAGCCAACTCTGTTTTATTATATTAATAAAATAAATATTTTAAATTGGAAAACCAAGCAGATGTAGATATGTATATGTACATATATACATACATACGATTTAATGATATTAAGATGTTTTTTATTTGCTGGATTTTTTTTATTGATTAAAATTATCATTAATGGAAAAATTTACTTCTTCTACTTTCCTAGTGATAATATCTTACCTTAAAATCATAGGATATTGTAATAATTGTATGACTTTATTTAGTGTGTTCATCGATTCAATATTTCCTATTTAAAAAATAATTAACTAATGTACGTATGTATGTACTAGCAAATAATTTCATCATTCAACCAATATGGCAAAAACTATTCAAATAAAATGTTAATACTATATCATTCTATAAAAAATAATACCAATTGAATTATTTCAGGCCAAATACTCGATTTGACCAGCAGCCTGATGCAATAATAAATAACAAAATAATCCCAACTTATTGAAGGATAGATGCTTGAAACTCGAAAGTCATCCCACCACCGAAATAAATCAGGATTAGTAAAACAAGAACGACAATCATCTTCCTGCTGCCAAGTCCCCAGTAGGGTGGTCCCTACGGAATCCCTCTGACACTCCGACAATAACAGATGAATTTTGAGGGAAGGCATCCCAGTCAAAACGTAACCATTCATCTAAAGATCAATCCAAACACCGGGGAAAAAAAATCACGTAAATCATCATTAGCTTTCACTGAAATCGCATTGGAACCACTACTGCATACACACCGTGATAATTTAGGTAGCGGAAATTCTTGATTTAAACTTTACACAATAAACGATCGTAAATAACGAGTGAAGACGCTTCCCCACCGCATAAAAGAAGATAAGATCAGAATGAAGTATTAGCGTACCTACCCGAGCAGAAGTGGTGTATAATTCTCAGCGGAATTACATACATACAAAGTACATACACATACCGAATGCGAAAGTTGATAAATGCGTGTGGCCTGCTAGAGCAATTGAATCCGATGTCGAGAAAAGTACAAAACAACAGCATCATATGCAGTGCAAGTCGACGAGATAGTATCGCTACATGTGTTTGCTTCTTTTTTAAGATGCAACATATATATATATATATATATATATATATATATATATATGAGAAGTCGGTTAATACAAATGTTATATAATATATGAGAAAGTCGACGTTCACACGAACATGTGCAAGGATGACATTTTGGGGTAGCACATATGCACTATTTATCACTAACGACATTTACTGTGACGAAAAGATAATACTACATACTACGTAATCTTCAAAATTAGTAAGACGAACCGTTCGAAAAGGATTAAATGAAACAGTAGAAGGTTGTAAAATTCCACCTGAATAATTTCGGTTCTAATCTCGATCAGTTCTCAGACGTTGAGGAATCGAATTGCATTCCTTTTTTATATATTTAGTCAAACTTCAGTTCTCTACAAATGTATGTAAGTACATATATATGCATGCTTAAAAGCTTACAATTCCATCAACAATGACGCAAGAATCTGCAGCTTTTACAGCAATGATCTAATATAAAACTGAACTAAATTTCAAAAAAAAATGTTTATGACCTTATGCTTTTCATAAACTAATGAATCATGCAAACGCATGATTCATATGTTTAAGTTAAGTTAAGCATCATCATGATCATCATGATGATGCTTAACTTAATTTTTAAAAGACTATCTGTCGCAAGCAAAAGCTGACGTACCGTTGAAAGTAAATCCAATTTATTCGCCTTTCAAAAAGATTTTGATTTTAATCCTCTAAAATTCAACGAAACTTGATGATGATTAAATGGATGTCTACTTATCCATAAAGCTATTATAAAATGTCATCTTTAATAATGCAGATTTTTATGATTTTATTTAATATGAAGTAATAGCACATTTTATAGAGTGAAATAGCGATTGCAATACCGGTATACCGGTTTACCGGTAAATCAGCAAAATTTGGCCATTGCCGTTTATTGCTTTATCGCGAATTAAGGCATATTATTGCATTAAAAATCGATGCAAATGATGAATTGTGAAATAGGTAGTTTGGAATTTGTTTATTTTAGTATTAAATGTCCAAAAAGATGAATTTATAAGAATAACGCTCATGCTTTCTTGAGAGTAGAAAGACAGGCCAAAAAAATCGTAATTAATACGATAACACGATTTGAAATGTTCCAAACTTTAAATAAATAAATATGATTGGTTAAAAATATACATATATATTATTATTACAAATGGACTTTATGTATTTATGTAACATTAATCACCTGACATTTATTTTTAATCATTTATAATTTAATTTAGGCTAACATTTTTAGGAAAAGTAACCACAAGTTATTTAATCCACAGATTTTTTCATTTACATTTACCGCTCAGATACCGGTATACCGATTGTGGGAAAAATTATTTGCCGTTTACCGGTAAATAAAATTTGACAGTGAATTGCAATCCCAAGAGTGAATGAAAACTCACAAAAGAAACTTTAGCGACAGTTCCAAAGAAGTAAATCTGTAAGTACATACAATTATGAAAGACTTTTCGGGGGTTCAGAGACTTTCCAAACTAAAGAAATTCTGAAGATTCCATAAGTTATTCCACAATAAGTGCATACAAAATAATGGTATTTCAAATGAAAATTAAACCCGACATGAGTCATACACACATTCATGATAAAAATCATATATTACAATATACTTACATATAATCAAGCCTAGATTAAATATATCCTAGTTGCAAAATGAACACAACTAACATTTCATACGAGAAGCTCAACATTACCTCCCCGGCGAAAAAACCAGCGGATACAACCATAAAACAACATATAATAATAGAAAGCACATGTGAAGTGATTCCTATACTCACATATTAACATAAACTGTAATAATAACATGTAAAAATGCACACGTGTAGATCACAACTGCACTATCTATCTCTGCATACTATTATTAATGTAGAATTCAAATACAACACTACGTCTACAACATTTCAACACAATCTTAATGGAAGCTTTTAGAACTTTTCGACATTTGACCGATAAGTTTTTTATTCAACATCCAAAACACCACATAGCCCCTAGATTTTCGACCTATGCGCTGTGGGACAGAATTTTTTTCAATATTTTCCTTACGTGTGGTCTCGAGTGGTGGCACAGCTGCGCACGGGTTATCTTCATAACCCATTGCCGCTTCTCACAAAGCAATAATTATTCTGCGAGACACCAAAAGCACAGATTTATGACCCTTAATTCGAGGTCCCATACTCGGAATTATCACATCGTTCCGAGCGCTGCGCGTGAATGATTTGCGATCGCGGAAAACGCGAACAAACGTATCCGTAACGGAATTTTCCCCGAAAAAATATTACACGTGAAATGCACACGTGGCTCGCATTAGATTCCGATAATAATGGCGATAAATCACTCGAAGTGCACCACTAATACAATATCGAATATGGACCGAAATAACGCGAGATTGTTCACCCTCTCCGTTTCGTTACGAGTCGTTTTGAGACCGTTATGCACGGAACGTGTATACTCGTATATGTATGTAGGTTTGTGTGTATAAATATGCACGTGCGTGTAAATATTGTGCATGCTGTGTGCATGAATGTACCAATAAGTGCATTTTTGACGCGGTTGCGCGTGCTCGTGTTTGCACGCGTAAACTGACAGGTGCGTGGGTGTCGATCTGTCGGAAATTCCGGATAAAATAAATAAAAACGACAGATTCGAGTGTCGTTCGACATACTTAGATGTGTGTGGATATCACACAACTTTCGCTGTATACTAGGAAAATTTCATACGTACGTACGTATTTATTTAAAAATACTCGACATAGCCAATGGATTCGTAGGTGTAATCATTCGTTATAAACATGAATCAAAAACGCAATAAAATGGTGATGATAAAGCATAAAGCCAACAAAAAAAAGCAGGATGATTTATTTTAATGAATTAGTGAAAAAATAATGTATATGAGGAAGTTTGAAAGCTTGTAAAGCTAAGTTTATATGAGATTTGGAAAGTTTTGGAAAGGGGTCAATGGATGCTTTTCGCACAAGAAGGTTCGCTTTTGCGAATTTTTATAAAAACCATAATAAACCATGGATAGCAAGCTATCATCATGTCGATCTGACAGATGATTCAGAAAAATTTAATGATTCAATTCCTCTAGCTTCATGTCGAAGACATTTGTTTACTTTAATGAGAGCTAAACCCTGTATTTCGGTAAAATATTTAAGCGATCGTAAGAGTGAAAGTGGTCCAAAATCAGCTCAAAAATTTCGAACGGCTAGGAATTTCATCCATCTAACCAAGTGAAACTAAAAACCTCATAAAAATATGTATAAATCCAAAAAACTAAAGCTGTCGATTTTTTTTTTTCATAAAAAATAATCAAACATATACGTACATAATTGCGAGACTACAAGGGGAAACAATATACAATAGCATTTTATCAGTATTGCGTTTAATCTATTATTTTTTTATCAATATATGTATAGCCACATTTAATTGGCTCTAATTGCTTGTTTAAACAACAATGCAGTTGATATTAAACATAATATTTAAAATAAACACAATCTATAATATAATATTTGCATACATAATTTGATATTTTTTGCTCAACATGACTTTTCGAGTTGATTTTATTTTTATTTTTATTTGATTTAGACTTTATTTATGTTAAAAACATTATGAGAGAATTCATAGAAATTACATATGTATGAAATCCTTGGCGCTTGTCGATGAATCAACTTCCTCATGAATATCTACAATACTTTCTTCTGAGAAAGACCGGATGCTTTATGAATCCAATGTCAAATAATAATATTTATAAAACAAAAATTGACACTCTGGCTGCCATTTATTTTTTAAAACTTTTTACATATGTATGTACGTGTCACGAAATTTTCACTTCATATCCAAACTAGGTGCTTCCGAATGCAACAGACGATATGAGCCGCGTTATAAATATGTATTTGAAAGTAGCGGAAATCCAATTTTCAATTCCAAAATCACTATTTCTGTTTGACTTAATTCACAAATTATTATCACTTCTTTTAATTTGATATGTCCATAATCTCGGAAAAGCAGAATAAACGTATTACAGGTCATTAGTATTTCTTTCAATTATATTAAACGCAAAATGTTATATTTAATTTTTGCGAAATGAAGAATAAAAGGAGGTTTGTAAAAATAGACGAATGCCTCTTTCGAATATAACGAGTCATATCTTGCTATAGCCGTGTTCTTATTAAGCAAGTTCGACGGCAAGCAAACCACAAACCTCAAAATCCTAAAAGCGTCTGCTAACTAGGCAAATAAACAGCACTGAAAGTTTTCCTCAATGTATGACAATACTCAGAAAATAATTATCGTATTGACATAAAACAGACATACACTATAAGCACTCGTATACATGAAAGATCATCCAGTCAAGTGCAAATCTTCAAAAAAAAAAAAGTACATTAAAAACTGCACACACACACACACTCACGTAAAATTCTCATAAATAAAATCCAAGAGGCCGCCCTTTCGTGACACGAATATGAGATACGATACGTTGAAAGTTTTATCTCGGCACATACGAAATAGTATAATGGTCTGGTATCGTCATCGCATGTTCGGACCATCATCACGTGCGCCTCTCAAAGGACTCCGAAAGCTCCGAAAAACCAGTCGGACGAGATGCGGTGGCATCGTCGTCTGACCATTTGAATAATGGCCGAAAGAATCAGCAACAAGCCAGTCTCGACTTATCAGCCTCAGGGATTCCCCGAATCGTCAAGGACCCCGATCGTGGAAAATGCACACCGTCATTATTATGCAACGAAAATTGCAATGTCAGAAAACCCTTTCAACAACAAGGATGTACAAAAAAATTAAATATCCAAATCACATCAACCTATGGGTCCGGTTATTGAAATGTACATTTTTCTATACCTGCAATTCTCCAATCGATAAACTTTACGAGTACTAACTATCCTTGCAATGGTTACATCCTTGATTAAACATTATCACTATCATACCAGCAGAATAGACTAATGGTTACCATATAATGCTTTGAACAAGTGGTCACGGGTTCAAATCCCACTGGTTTCTGGTGGCCAGACTTTGGATTTTTGACTCTAGGTCGATCATTTCCAATCAGAGTTTGCCAATTTATCTGATTTTCATTGAAACGGTTGGCAAACAAATTGGCAAACTTACCCAATTTTCTCGCAAAATCTCGAGTTTTTGGCAATCTCGAATTTCGCTGAATTGTATAAAATGCTTCAAACATACAAATTTAACTATAAATGCCATAGATCTCTCTGGTTATTAATTGATATGCATTTATGTACTTTGTATAATATTTGTATCAAATGTACAATGCTTCTGGCCAGGAAGGCATGTTGGGGCTATCTGTTAGGCCTTCCTGATATAAATGAAAATATAAAACAAACGCATCATAAGGGCGAAAACACACTGAATGGTGCGTGTTTTTTTTTTTAGATACTATTAAGCCCTAGCACCCCTAGCCCATATATGTACATGGTACACAGTACCAAAAATCACCCCCTGGAGTATTTTCGGAGATATTTTATCATAGTATTTATCCTTGCTTGACAGTGATCGATAACGGTGAATCCCATATTTGAAGAAATGTAGGAGAAACATATGAACTCTGCACGTGCAACTACACCCGATGTTCCGTACCACTCAGTGTGTTTCCGCCATAAGTTCATTCTTCGAGTACATTGAATGCACCTCGACACCCACGAGGAGCTTTCCAAAACGAGCATTGCTCAAGATGTCAATGCAATGGTCAACCGGTAACAATGTCAAGTCGAATACGCGCACTACGGGAAGGTGAGCCACTATGCCAATTGCGGTAATACAGGTTACCTGTTATGTATATGCTACACACGTCAACGAACATCGGAGGGAAAAAAAATAAAAACAACATTCATTCATTCATTCGTTCAGTCATTCATTGAAAGCATTGTGTACGAAGACGATTGGCCGACCGGAAATCAATGCGAGATCAAGCAGGTACGAATGTACACACATCCATACATTTACATAGATTGTGTTTATAGCGGGACTCGAACGAGCGTTCGTATAATTTCCAATAATGTACCCGACACGAATCTTTTATTTACTCGAAAAAAAAACCCACGTTTAGAACGTCGGTATCCATCGATGATGTATCTATCTATTTGCGAAATTTATTTTCGACCGCGGCAAAGCTCTGGCTAAAAATTTCACAGTTTACTCAGTCGGTTTTTTTCTTTCGACCAAATTAACGAGAAGGTTATTTTTATTTTTATAAGTATATTTTTTAACGTTTCACAAACATTTGATAAATCTATGTGAAAAATTCTATAAACATTTGTTTGTAATATTGATTTTTTTTTCTAAGGCATGAAAGCGACGTGCTATGATGAAAGTGAACCCTACACATTTTAACTACATATTATTTTATTTTCAATACTAAACCAGCAGCATGGCTCGGTGGTTGCGTTGATACTAAGCACCGGGAGGTTGCCGGGTTCGATCCCGTGATAAAAAGAATTTATTCAGAGTATAATCTTTAATGCTGCTGGTCAGACTTGGATATTTGTGACTCCAAGTCGATCGTTTCCTATCATAGTTCGCCAATTTATCTGATTTCATTGCTGAAGCGGTTCTTCGATCAATTTGTCAAAAACCAGCCTACCCACTATATCACCACTATTTGAATATGATTTCAAATTTTTTTTTATCAATGTATAACATTGATGCCTCGCTACATAGTATTTGTATTATGCTTATATGTCTGAGCACAGTCACACATATTCTGTAATATCACTGTGGCTAGTATGAAAATAAATAAATACATAAATAATAATAATTATAATTATACACCAAAATTAGACTAACGATAATTTACTATAGAACCTGTCATAGCTAGGGATTCCAAAATAACCGACATTTTTCACTTCCGGTACCACCGAAAAAACAATTCCAACTACCGGTATCAACCAGTATTGATTTGTTTAAACGATTTATAGAATAAAATTCAATTAATTACCAATAAAATATGAATTCATTAATTGTAGGGGTCCGGCTTAGCGGCGTATTTGAATAACAGGTCAAAAAGGATGTAAACTAATCCATACAAACTAGCCGATACAACGTTTTCTTCTAAATTATGAAAAATATTCAACTAACATAAAATTGAAATAATTATATTTCTGATCTACCGGTAGTAGTGAACGTCGAATTTTGTCAAAAAATCGGTAGAACCGGTTTCGGTAGTACCGGTATTGGAATCCCTGGTCACAATGCATAAATTTAAGTTAAATATAAAACTATTTAAATAAAAACCAATGTGAAATAAAATAATGTACAGTTGGAATAAAGAAAAGGTTTTAAAATAGACATACGTGGGTGAGAAACACTATCAAACCAGGAAATAGCATTGACATTTATCCAAATTAATGAACTGAGAAAGTACTTGAATAGTCCCCAAGAGAATGTATGATAAAAGAAACTAAAACTGAATGAAGAGTTTAGGTAGAAAGTATTCGTTTTCGAAAGTTTTAATTTGACGAGAGGACTCCAATGACTCCTTAAAACAAATTTTTATTAAAATATCATCAATAAGAGTTTCTCAATTCGTAGCGAGCTTTTTAATTAATCCAAAATTTTCACACGCACAAATACAAAACTTAAGAAAACTCAAACTTCCGTCAATAAGATGTTGATCCCCTACATATCTATTAATTCAATTCAGATTATATTATACATATTCCCTATTATACATATTCCCTATTAATTCAATTCAGATTCGTGTAAATACGAGTAAATACTAGTACGAGCTTTTAGCTCGCAATTTTTTCGATTTAAAATTCAGCAAAGCCAGAACACTATCCCAATAAACATGTTTCTATAGAAAAAACTATAAAATATAAAATAGTATTAACAGTGGGAAAAAATCCCAAGTGAAAATACGTACTTTTGATTTGAACTGGACGACTACTTAGAGAGATTTGAAAGCTGAAAAGTACTACAAATGAATGATAAAATACCCGACTATAGATTCCAATATTCATTTTGAACAGGAAATTGACAAATTTTGATACATCGACCGAACAACACCAAGATATAGAAAAATCGCGCGATTTAAAAAACACATATATCTCCGAATCTCGAGCCAATCAACACTTTTTATCAGGGCTGTGGAGTCGGAGTCGGAGTCGGAGTCGTGGAGTCGCGGTGTTTTGGCCGGAGTCGGAGTAGTGAAAAATGAGCGACTCCTACCATTTTTTCTCCGAACTCGAAGTCTTGCTTCATCATCCTTATATCGTGAAAAAAGTATTACAAGCAGAAGACTTGACTCCTGGTGAATTTTACAAGGAGTGGAAGAGCATTATTTTTCGTTTGTCTAAAATTCAGAATAATACTATTGCTGATAATGATAATAAAAACGTTTACTGGATAATGATATTCTATTGGCTGGGATCTATGTTGACCCCATGGTTCGATCCATATTGACGGAAGAACAAAATAGAGGCAAGAATGCTGTTTGAATTAACGATCCGTATGAAAGGTCTTCGAGTGGGAAACGAGACGACATCAGGCAGCTTTGATCAATCAATACTTGAATTATCATCATCTTCATCCGACACCGCCGAATCTGAAGACGATTTGGAAAAATATCTCAATGAACAAGAAGAAATAAAACGTCCTCGTTTGAGTCCCAATATAGCAGCTCTATTTCAAAATTTAAAAATGAATTTTACGATGCATTGAAAATGGTGAAAAAAATTCACACCGAGCTTATAATTTTAATGTTTTAATCCGTTTAAATGTTAAATGTTTAAAGGTTAAAATCAGTATCCAGAAATCGTAAAAGATTCAGCGTTGGTCGTTACAGCATTGCCTCCAACCCAAGTATCCGGGAAGCGGTTATTTTCCACCCTTAAAATCCTCAATTCTGATTTGAGAGCTTCAAAGAATACAGATTTAATAGAAGCAATGTTGTTTTTAAGAATAAATTCACATACATAATTAATAAAGTTTGATTTATTTTTATACCTATAACATGAAAAATATTTGCAAAGGTAGGAATAGGTACAACCTAATAAAATTTAACATTTTTGAGTCGGAGTCGGAGTCGTGTTGTTGGCAAATATCGGAATCGGAGTCGGAGTCGTGATTTTTTTAACGACTCCACAACCCTGTTTTTTATTACCAGATTCGTGTTTACTGGGCATATGTACATAGATCTATAAGAAAAGTCATATCTCGTCTCTGAACCCTTTTTCGTGTCGAACAGTGTTATCCTTATCAATGAAAGGTCGCATTCAAACGAACAGCCAATGCATTTTTACAATAAATGCAATACATAATTGTAATCTTTTTATTTTTTCATTGATGTGAAAGCACCATGATGAAGTTGAATACAAAACAAACAAACTAAATTTGAAAAACACTTTAGAAACCTTTGGTTAAACCACCATGTAACTGGCAACCCGACACGCATGTTTGTATAAGAACTTAAAATTGCACGCTGTGTAAATACATTTTTATGATCGCCAAGCATTAGCTCATCAAAACTATACATATGTATGTACTAGTGTGAAAGTTTTCATCGACTGAAAGCCAAACAATGAACTCACCATCCTCAAAATTTCGCAGCATCGCGATGAATCCGCAAATTTGTGTATATAATCCGGCATGCAAAATATGACACCGATGACCGATGATACAATACCGCTCAAATTTATTTCAATCAAGCTCAACATCATTGCTCAACATTTTAAACGGTTTATAAAAACAAACGCGCGGTGAAATAATAACAACACTGCCATATTCTTTCATCACTTCGTGGGCTCTTTTATGCGTTCGAAATGAGTGACGGATCTGGATTCTGCACAATTATAATAGATATATTCGGGGTTTGTTTCTGTTTAACATTTGGATTTTATGTTAACCATTAACCGGCGTTCTAGTCTGTGTAAACATTGTATTTTTAATTCGAAGAAGTTTGCAGGAAGTCGTCGAAAACTAGATATTAGCCGATTTCTTCGGGCGAATTTTCGCTATTAAACCGAAAGCGGAAAATCGAAAATGATTATTCAAATTAATTTTCTCGGAATTTATGCAGTCATTAGTTTAATTATTAAGAACTTGCTAAAAATTTCACGTATTCGCTAAATTTATTTAAAAAAATATATATATAAAACGCACATTCGAATGCATACTGCATTTCACATTAGTGGCTATGATTCGCGTTTACTTTTCATATTAACGTTTCACCGATTTTTACGTAATATTTATTTTATGTTTCCATACGGTTTTTTTTCTATTTTTTCCACATGCATTATATAAATATTACATTAGAAGATTTACACATAAAACAGTACAAACATATTGACATTTGTTATTATTAAAGTAATAATTAATCAACAAAAGACCATAAACACTACCTATTGATAAATTTACAGAAATATACGAGAAAATCCTTGAATATTTTTTTGTTTCAAACATAATTGAAAAATTCGAAAAAACTAGCTACAGTTCCTTTACGTACGATATATCCACATAACAAATGATATAATTTTCTGAAAATTTTTATTCAAATAATGTTCAATTGAATAAAAACCAACATTAGCTCGTTTTAAGTTTGCTTTAAACAACTGTCGAAGAAAAATCAACACGCAAGCAGTTCAAACAAAAGGACTATTTTTGATTTCGTTATTCCGAGGACTGAGAAGCGTATATGCGAGGACACGTACATATCTATATACAAATATGTAATGACCAAATATTAATATTGTGACTAAGCCACAAGCCTCACCTTGCCTATTTTGCACAAATGCAAATATTCAACCCTCTAAAACTAGACAGAAATGAAATTCACTAGTGAAAAGCACTTTAAATCATACTAGTAGATCATGAGCTCGTATGACTTAAAGCTACATATAATAAATATGTAACGGAATGCACTTCAAATAAAGATTCACACTCTAACTAAGCTTCGTCGCTACAGAATATGAACATATTTTATTTATTCAATCAATCATGTACACTCGTCTAACAGATTGCTCCAACGCGATGAGTATGTCACAGAAACATCAATGGACATATTTTCGCAAAATTTTCTAACAAGCGAAGATCGAGATGCTGAATAACTAGAATTGCGAAAGGAATAGGAGAGGCTTTTGCAATTTGTTGGAACCGTTTCAATGAAATCGGATAAATTGGCGAACTCTGATAGGAAACGATCGACCTAGGAGTCACATATCTAAAGTCTGGCCAGCACCATACGGGATAGAACTCGTGACCACTACTGCTAGTTAATATGTTTGTACTTACATATTTATATACATATATTTACATATTTATATATATAAGTACATATTTATTTACAATTTTCATAGTGAGATTACAGAATTGCACCTAGTGGTCACCAAGGCTGAGCAAAAAAATGGTACAAGAATAAATATGAATACAAAACAATATAAGATAAAAAACAAAGAATCTCAAATTAAAAAATGGCTCAACCAGATCAGTATATTTTAAATTTAAAAAATCAGACATTTGGTTCAGGAGATTGATGCCCATAGCAACAGGCGACGAAACCATCAAATTGGTACATGCCACAGAAGAAGATAACAAACTAAGGCTTCTAATATACCTGAGTTGGCTGGAAACATTGAAACTCAATTCCGCAAGAACTATATATATATAGCCAGTAATTTATAGCTATGTTTCCTCAAATATACTTGAAGGCATGGCTGTATTGATAATACTAAGGTCTTATTTATTTTATTTTATTTTTTATTTTTTACATACATATAATATATACCAGTAAGGCCTAAAAGGTAGACCCCAATGCGCCTCCCTAGACAATTAATTAAAAACATTGCAGCATTAATTACATACATTGCTGTATTTTGAAAGGCTGACGAACCCGAAATTAATAATTAATTAATCCATAGAGACAACTATGGATTGAGACTTGTACATATTTTTTTACGTATTGTACATAAATCAAATTCAGATATTTGTGACATAACGGGTAGGATGATTTTTGCCAATTTGATGGAGGAACCATTTCAACAATGAAATCAGATAAATTTGGCAAACTCTGATAAAAAACGATCGACTTGAAGTCACAAATATCCAAATCTGACCAGCAGTATTAAAGGTTTGCACGGATCGAACCCGGCAACCTCTCGGTACTAAACATAAACGCAACCACCGAGCCATACTGCTGGCTGTATGTATGTATAATTAATTGGTTAAATGTATTTCCTTTTATACATGAGTATGATTAGCTGTCAAAAATCTCAAATTCTTGTGTTAATAGAGAAGATTTCAAGCAAGAAATCACCAAATGTGCATTCTTACACAATCTCCATACTTCTTTCCAAACCAGCATGTCTAAAAGAAAGAAACAAATTAGCACAACTCTAAATGTTACATATGTAACTACTATAGATATCAGTATATGACAGATGTAACTAAAAACCAGAGATCTACCTACAACCATCCTTAATTTATAGCAAATAAAGTATTTCCAAATTCAAACATACCATTACCAAGAGAATGAACACATTTTATTGATAAAGCAACAAAGCTAAAAATCCAGTAGGAACAAAAAGAAATTTTTTAAGAGTTTAAGCCCCTCTGTACCAGATCGAAGAATAGATAGAAGCCACAGATGCAATAGTCGGTCTGAAAACGGTTAAAGTTGGTCAGTATCGAGCTCGACCGCCCACTTGCAACACCCATCGTGAACTTTGCGCAAATTCGAAACGAGTTCACAAAAAAAGTTTCCTTTCATCCCGAGTTACTCAATCGCCGACTCCGATAAACAAAACAACGGACAGTTTACACTCGAACTCTGGTGGACGAAACGCTTAGACCCGCTCTGGCGTGTTGACGTAAATAAAAGTCGGGGGAAAATTCCGAGAAAAACTCACCAACGGTCGGCAAATTCGCACACGATATACGCGAAGATGCGTGATGGCGAAAGTGGACCCTTTTTGCCTCGAATAACGTATCGCGTTTTCGGTTTAAAAAAAAACAATCCGTCGATAATTTAGGGTTTCTGACCCGGGTCGACCCGGCACAGACATCCCCGGGAATTCACGGAATTTTTGTTGTCCCGTGTCCCGGAATTCTTATCTCGAATCCCGGGAATTAGATTTTAAAAAATCTTGGGGATACACAACATTTTCACGACTGCACGAAGGGAAATAATAATTCAAATACAAAAATAATAGTAAAATATTCTCAAGGGTTTGTCGTTTTAACAGCAAGTACAGCGCATTCCCCGAAAGTGGAAATTTAATGACCATAATGTTTCTGTGCGTTTAGCCAAATCGTTTCTTGTAATTCTATTTTTGGAAAATCTCAATACGGAAGGACTTGACCTTACCGATGAATTATTCCGAGAATTGAAAATTAAAATCGAAGAAAGAAGAAGCCTAAAACTGATTTTTTAACACAAATTTTTAATAATTCTAATTTTATACCGAACAAAACCTTCTTTAAATGTTGTAATAAAAGCGAATGTAGGTCCTACGGTGAAACTATTATGAAGCGAGTATATTCTTCTTGTGTTGACGATTCCACAATGGAAGAAACTTTGTAAACTTTGTACCAAATCTAGAAATAGGCTTTCGGAATCTCATTTAAATATTTTAGTATTTTTAAGAACCTACTTTAAATAAGTTTACAATTACATTTTACAATTACAATTACATTTTTCCAGTTAATAGATATATTATGTATTGTTTACTTTTTTTATATTTTGTAAATAAATAAATATTTTTTTTATTAATAAAAAATATATTAACTTTAAAAAAAAAATGATTTCTTGACATCTGTCCCGGGATCCCGAGAATCCAGGGAACGATCCCGGGCTCCGTCCCGTGTCCCGGGAATTGAAAAAGTCCATATACACGTGAATATGTACCTACATATACATATATGCCAATATACGATGTCGGATCTTCGGACGCAAATATTTAAATATGCATACGTATATACATAAATATGTACATACTTTCCGAAATCTAATCCTAAACATGTCACGTAGTTAAACCGCAATATCTTACATATTTATAAAGCTTCACCATAAGTAGACTCTTACCTTACAAGGAAAAACGTTATCAAATAGGAAAACCTCAGAATACCGTCATATTTCTATAATAGGTCAAAATTAAATAAATTATTTTAAAAAACCTAACAAGACCGCAAACCAAAATTTCTATTTTAAACGTTTGCGTTATGTACGTTAAATATGTATTTGTACATATGTATGATATTTTCCTCCTATCACGATTTTCTTTTCATCCTGTCAGATAGCACATTACATATATTATCGTATGTTATCATTGATAACACATCACATACATAAGCTTTTACATCTAAATTTTTAAATTTTCATCCTCCATCTATAGTTTGCAACTACATAGATACATAGTTCAAAATGCCCCTTTTCGAAGTGAATTTGTAATTCTATTGTTATATCCGTTTCACTGTAAGATATACAAAATATATTTTTTCAGTATCAAAAAAAAAACACATAATTGAATTCCTGTATATATATATATATTTTCTTACATGGTTACCGAATTCTAAAAAAAAATCATCCACAACCTCTCAAATCAAAATTCTAACGACAACCCCAACCGTCGCACCCTATACAGCACACCATTATCATTACCCACATCACAAAAAAAAGTAACAATTAACCCCTACAATCGGTTCAAGCGGATAACTTGACAGACGCGTCAAATTAATTACCACATTCAAATGCAACAATTGGTCCGCGCGGACATTAAACTGGACCATTGATTGATATGTACGCCTCTGGGGTCAAATGGTAGATGATTCGTCACCGATCAACCACTCAACACTTCTTTCGAGTCATGCATGCTAATACGATCCCACTTTAATATGCCATTGTCTTCAGTGATATTGCTTTCGACGATTCAATCCAATCGCTCATTAGAACGTTTACTAAATCTAACGACCTAACACCTCTAACTCGTGCGTTTCGAATCTTCTAATACGAAATTTTATGCTCGTTTTCAGCCGTTAAACTATGGGCGCGTTAACGATTAACGATCTGTATTTTATGGACGCGTTCGATTGCTACGAGTCTTAATAAATGTTTTTAGAGACGACTCGTGTCAATTCTATACGTGCATAGTTGATTTTATATGTGGTAAATTGATCGAAATGTTATAGATACTATAAACGGTCGACTCGTTCGAAAGCAACGTGATCAGGAAATATGTACTACGATGAATGCATCGCCAATAAAATTAATTAATGACAAATATGATGATTAGATCTCATTTATGAGAGCCAGACTTCATTTCGTGAAACGAAGTCTGTTAATAGGAGTGAGCAACATCAAACATTAAATCAAAAAGTAAGTGTTGATCGATTTTCAAACCCGTTAATATTATCAATCTTATATTAAAATTCGTTCCCAACGATATAACACTTAAGTTTGAACATTTTATTTTGAATTTTATGGATGGATTAAATTTAAGACTTGATAGTTTGATTCTTTCATAGGTAAACTATTTCCACGATAAACCACTTTCATAGCAAGTAAATATGTATAAATATGTACATACATTCGCAAAATCTAAAGGATATTGCATTTAAGTTAATTGACTAAATTTTGTATTATATATGTACATAACTATGTATATAACTAACATTTACAGGTGGTTTCGTTAATGCTAACCACCGAGAGGTTCCCGGGCTCGAGCTCTAGGTTGACCTCGATTGAAAATAATTTATTTGAAAGAATTCCTGTATTAGACTTGGATATTTGTGGCTCAAAATCGATCGTTTCCAAACAGAGTTTGCCAATTCATCTGATTTCATAGTTGATACGGACACCCCACTAAATTAGCAAAACTATCTTAAATTCTACCTACTATGCTAACACTTTTTATATATGATTTCAAATTTATAATTTAAAAATGTATATATGTACAATTTTATTGCAATATGTGTCACTCGGAGGCAAACCGTAATGGCATCATGGAAAATGTAATTTTTTCCATTGTTGTTTGCTCTATTTCTTTGAACACTAAGAGCCCGACCACACCGGGAGTCTTTGCGGGCAACTCGGTGGGGGTGACTGTGACTGTGGGCGCGACCAGAACAAATGTATACAGCTGTATGGAGAATGCCACACCAGGCAACTCACCGGTTTCACAAGTCTTAAAGTCAACCGTCCAGCGATATCGGTTGCCGGCATTGGGTCTGGTTACAATGATTTTATTACTTAAGCAACCGTCGCGAACCCTCAAAATGTATAGCGTTTTATTGATGGGTGCCACACTCGGTGGTCAATTACCAGTGACCCCATAGTAAAAACACTGTTGTTCGATTCGATATTAGGGAACGGATTCTTGGTCGCTTCTGGCTGCCCAATTTGGGTGACCAAGAGTGACTACGAGCAACTACGCTTGGGCAAAACAGTCACTCGCAAGTCTCTAATGGAGTGATCTATTGTTATTTTCAAAGACACTGAAATTTACCCGAAATCTCATAATGACATGGCAAATAAGAAGAAATAACGGAGTCACTAGTAAAGATGAGTTTTATTAGTTATAAAAATAGTTACTGTCAATATTCCATACTTTTTACTTCGTTTTACATATGTACATACATATTTACATACGTATTTGGCATGCCTACATACATACATGTATAAGAATTTCAATAGTCTAAAATGAAATAAATATTAATGATGCAAAATGGGCAAATTAATGAGAAAAGATCAAATTATTCATGGCACAAATTAGTACGACTTCCAGCTGTATAACTAATTCTAATACATTTTTTTTATACCTGCATTCACCACATTTTTCAACCGCAATTCGAATGTATAAATTCGTATAGCCCCGAACCATGAAAAATATTTTGTCTTTCAAAGAGCAGCTCGGATCACTCTTGCGACCGCTCACCGGCGACTTCAAAGACCATCCGCCTCAGTTGGTTTAACCCTCGTTTAAATTAACCGAAAGCAGTTGTAAAAATCCGATTAGGGAGGAGCGATCGTCGAGACCCGAAAACACACCACCTACAAATCGAAACCCACCTTGGGTGGTTCCGAAGGACCGTCGAGGAATGCAGTCCTGCTGGTCCGGTGATCCAGACTCCAGTTAAGCCTCGCCGAGCTCTCCCCGATCAACCCTTTCGAGACGGGATCTGGATCGGGACATCTGCGACGACGGTAGCCCATCGCACTTTTCGTTTTATCTCGTCGCTTTGCGAAACATTTTTGCCAAACCGCTAAACATCGCCGCCGTTGCGTATCGATGATGCATTCCTCGGATATAAACGCGGTCGTAAAAGCGAGAGCAATAACCGAACAAATAATGCACAACTATTTCCGGATTGTGCCTACTGTGGACCGAAATGGCGCGAGCTGAAAATCTGAAAGATATTCCATGCAAGGCATGCTTATAAATATGAATGAAACTTCCGAGTATTTCATTTCAGTGTATTAAAACGCAATACGTACATATGTACTCTGAATAGACAATTTTTAATACTTTAAGTTTTAACTGTTTTAGCAAAGTAAATCAATATATAACTAAACGCCTAATTAGTCGCAATAGCGACGCCTATCAGTTATTTTAGAAAGTTTTAGTTTGGCCTCTGACGTTTCGATCGACATTCAGTTCAGTATTCAGTATTCACATGAGGGTAAGGGCGAAATCACACAGGGAAGAACGGAACGTCGTGTGTTTGGCTCCCCGCTGTGGGGGTTCTCCTACATGTCTTCAAATATGCGATACACCGTTATCGATCACTGTCAAGCATGGATAAATACAAGGATAAAATTTAACGGAAAACACTGCAGGGGGTGATTTTGGGACGATGTGTGCCGGGAATATGTGCAAGGCGTACCTCATTTTTTTTGCATGTTTAAAAGTATCTAAAAAACCGTGTGCCGCGTGTTCCTTCTTGTGTGATTTCGCCCTAAAGAGACAGATACGCAGAAGGGGTGTCTCGACAAAACCGCGCGGGACAAAATCGCAGGGACGAAATCACTTGCACGAAACCGCGTAGCGACAAAATGGCGCAACGCATATAGACAATATAAGCAAGAAAATAAATACAAAAATATTTAAAACAGGTCTAATGTATAATAAAAGTCCGATAGAACACAGTGATGAGAAAATAAGTATCGTTTATTTATTTTATGTACTTTTATTTAAGTGTACTTTTGAATTCGTGCTGATCCTTCGACACTATTTTAAATTTAGGACATATAATTATATTTAATATGTCTATTTTTGTTATTCAAGTTTCAATAAAGTGTGAATAAATCAAAAAACACACTTTCAAAATTAATAAACGTTTCTTATTTTATCTTCACTGTGTTCTATCGGATTTTTGTTATACATTAGACATGTTTTTAATATTTATATTACTTGTTTTTATATTTATTTTCGTTGTCGCTGCGCGGTTTCGTCCAAGCGATTTTTTCCCCCGCGGTTTTGTGACGGCGCCCACAGAAAGGTACGCAGAGCATTTTTTTTTTATATATATACATATATATATATATATATATATATATATATATATATATATATATATATATATATATATATATATATGTATATATATATATATATATATATATATATATATATATATATATATATATATATATATATATATATATATATATATATATATATATATATATAATAAAACGCTAGCACGCCTGATCTATGCTATGCCACTTAGGCAGAAAATCCTTGTATTGACAGAAGTTTGACAGTGATCGATAATGGTAATTCCCATATTTGAAGAAATATGGGAGAAACTTGTCGAAAAGAACCCTTTTGGTGTGAGACATGACTCAGTAGTCACCGGACCCAGAAGGTGCCGCGTATTGTTCAAAGGTTGTAAATGCATTGTTAAAGGTTTGCCGAACCTTTTTTACAAAGGATTTACAACAATGGAACAATGGATAGCACTGTGACTATCCTACCTCTAGACATGAGGCAAGAATGTTCTCGTACCGTACGATTCAGTATGTTTGTGCCTAGGTGCAGACATACAGAGTGGTACATGGCACGAGTTTTTTTCTAGATAATTTTGCAATGCGAAAAAACGATAACATGCCTAGTCTGTACCACGTGATCCTTCTCAAAACTCACCCCCTGAAGTTTTTCGGTGATATGTTATTTTTGTATTGTTGTATGTACATATGTAGGTTTGACGGTGGTCGATAACGGTCATTCCTATATTTGAAGAAATGTAAGAGAAACTTGTCGAAATAATATTATAAGATAGTACGAATTAAAAATGATACAAAGTCACGTCTATCACAGCTGGAGTCCAACCTAGGTATGCCGTGCCGAACTTGCGTGGTTCTTACCACTAGGAGTATCGCGTGGGGAGAGCGATATAAGAACAGAGATAATTAATTTTCGCATTCGTTAATATATTACATATATCCTTATCTTAAAACTTAATTTAACACTGATTTTTATTACGTACAAGTACCATTCCAAAAATTAAAATAACTAAAATTTAACAAAAATTTAAATATTTTTTAAAATACATAATCCATTTTTAAATTCGACTCGTTTTATCATGGCAAAACATTTTACTGGTTGAAATCTTTCACTTAAAATCTTAATCATTTCTAATTACAATTCGGGCTTTTTGATTATATCCTAAAAAAAAATTAAAAAGCAAAGATTTGCTTTGTAAAAGCAATTTCGCAATTCAAACAAAATCAAACCAAACCAAATATTATCTCAATCTAATTTTATATAACAATCAATACACTATTTGAAGCTTTATATTGATAAAGATTTAAGCTCTGATTTATTTATTATATTTAAATTGAATACATATGTAGATCATTCCGTTGATTGGAGTATGAATGAATGCTATACTCCTAATAAAGACATTTTTTAAAGAATAATGTAATTCATAGGAACAAAACTACATAAAAACACTTTCTCATTCGAATTGGCGGTTGTTCTAAAGTCAATGTCCTTATTAAAAATAGCAAAAAGGTGAAAATAATGACCACAAATTAAACCGCAAACTCCTGGATACAAACACCGCAGGATTTTACGGTCACGATTTTATAGCGGACAACATAATAAGATACAAGTTATAAAATTTTGCTTGTGCACACAGAGTGCGTTTGCGTTCGTTTCAATCCAGTCATAAATATAATAAACTCATACACCCAATTACAATCGTAAAATCGCGATTCTTGAACATCAGAAGAACTTCCGACATTATGTACGTTAAACGTGGCATCTTTCGGCAATATCAATATCATTGGATCGCATTCGAACACATTATTTATGTATATATGTACATATGTGGAAAAATTTGCCCATCTCCGGTCCATCGAGCTTAGAGGCGAAATGGAATTTCCTGTTATTGGATTTTCTTCAGACGAGAGGGCTCGTTTCGTCTGTCTACAGCGGTTAAAACGGCTGAAAATCGTTAAGTGCTAAAATAGTACGTATATTGCAGACACGTTTGCCGGATAAACGACGGCTCTTTACCGCAGCTATTAAAGCTCTGAGGCGAAGGTCGCAATTTGCCGTGTACACACAGTAAATACTTTGGGCACGACAAAATCGAGAGCGAAATTGATTCCAGGTGAGACACGAGAGAAAAAAACTAACACAAGCCGGGATACCAATTTAGACTTTTGTATGCACGAAAAGCATAAGAACAAATCGTAGATATTTACCAGATCGAGAAATATTTGGTTCTCATTCACATTGTGAATCGACTCAATTTAATCACCACTAAAGATATGAGGAATTTCCTGAATCTCTTTTATTACGGCTATTTTCATTTCAATGACAGATAAAGTAAAATTAACTTGCTTAATTATAGACCCGAAGGAGCAACCGCAAAATTAATGAAAATTTCAACTTACAGTCAACTTACAAATGGATAAAAAAACATTTAAGCAATAAAAAAATCCAATGTGATGAAACAGGGCTAATTTTTTTTTTCAATTGCAGGTGATTTTTCTTGTTCTTTAAATTGATTCATAGCACAAAAGTAGGACAAAACAATAAATAAAGGACGCATGTGGGCACGGACCACTTCTAAAAAATAGATCACTAACGAGAATAAGAGCAGATAACGAGTAAAAAAATTAGGACATTTTGATACCAAATATATGTTAAACGGATTATTTCGCACATTGCGATCACGCACACAACAATCGTTGCCATGAAAACAGCGAATACGGAATATCAGGCAATCGAGTTCTAGTTAGTATGATAATTCGCGCGGGTAACTTTCGATGAATGGAATTTTCGGTTGCCAGAGATTTTAGTGACGTGTGCGAGTTCACTTTGTGCGGAATAATCACCGAATCTAAATATATTTATATATTTATATATAAGGCAAGGTCAATCAATTCATCAGTTTACAACAGAAATAAAATTGACATATGTATCATATCCGATGGACTAGTTGCCATTTTATTTACGGACTAAGTGAAAGGTTTTCAAGTTATCCTCAAATAGGCAAATAGGCAAAGACATATTTATTTTTATTTTTTATTCAATCGATCAATCTATGTACAATCGTCATTACAGATCGCTCCAAAGCGACGAGTGTACTATATAGATCAAGAAACACACCAAATTATATATGTCCATAATTATTACATAATTCGAAATTATACATGAAATCTATGGTCAAACATAGCAAAGTGCATTGCAACCATCGTATACAATACGATCAACAAATACTTATACAACAATACGAATGTTTACACAAAAACCATCCACAGAGACATATATGGAGAGAAACCCGGCGAACCTTGAGATATAACATAATAACTCAAGATTTTGCGAGAGAGCTGGGGAGGGAAAGCCAATTTTGCAAGAATTGTTTCAATGAAAATCAGAAAAATTAGCAAACTCTGATAAGAAACGACCGACCTGGTCAAAAACCAAGGTCTGGCCAGCAGCAACCAGTGTGACTCGAACTCATAACCACACTAACCATAGCAAAATATGCTAAAAATCATAAAAACGTGATCAGAAAACGATACTCAATAATTAAAATGACAAATTCCTAAAATAATTGAATTAAATTCCTCACGAAGACAATACTTTACCTATCGAAAAATATCGACTAAAAGCATGATGGTGCAGCATTGAAGCTACGCCCTTGCATAATACGACGAGCAGATGTGTACTTATTCTGAACTCTCTCTCACTCCAGCCGATCCCACTTCTGCCACCAAATCCAGCACCTTCTCGCACCCACCACACCCGACACCACAATCCTATATCACGACGAGCAATATCACTCGACATCCTGAAGTCGAATAGAGACAAAAAGACAATAAATCACACAGAGTCAACCTGGTGAGAGACAACGTCCGCCAACAGCGACGGGCCCAATTTACGACCACACGTTTTTACGGCCGTCGATACGCTTGATGGAAATTGCTCACTTTTATGACACTTCATTAATCGCGATGGCGGTGGTGAGCAGGTCGTCGTCGTCGTCGCCACATCTGACGTCAATTTACCCCGGCCGATGATCTTTTCCCTCGGAAAATCGTGGTGCGAAATCGATAATAACATCGAAAGCCGAGTTGACCCATTCATTAGTATTCGCCCGACCGTTTACAAAGGGAACGCTCTCGTGCCGAAAGTGGGCTCTTTTATGTATTTTTTTTCTTCGGCTGCCCATCGTCTCATCCGATTCAAAGAAACGGACGATATTTAGGATTCGGACTTGCGGGTGCACACACACACACACACACACACACACACTAAAAAAAAAAAACAATAAAGGAAGAGAGACGCGGGGGTAAAAAAAGCCCCCAATCTTGAGTCTATTGTTTGCAAAGGACCTTTCCGCGCCGACTTGAAAAGGAATCGCAATAGAAGACGTTCAACCCGCACTAATTTATTTAAAACGAAACGATCGTCGTATAAATGCACGGTTTTTATAGCCAAGTATTAAATATTACCCAATTACATAGTATATGATACGATCTCTATCGCAGTGCCATTACTCTGTATGAAAAGTATTAACAGTTTAAATTATATTCGTTTAATTGGTTATGTATTAGTAATACGGTGACCATATTTTTTGGAGAAAATAAATGCCTTATGTAGAAAGAATCGTTTTGCGACTTCATAAAATGCTTTTTTTTTTAGTTTAAAACATTTATTATTGAATGTTAACATACACAATTAAGAATATTAATCATATTTACTATTCATTATTGAAATTTAAATAATGAATAATTTTGATATTTCTCACAAGAATCAACTTCAACTTTTAATAACGCCGGTTTGTGCTTTAAAAATAAAAAAAAAGAAGTATACAGCTCATTTCAAAAGTGCATTTGGTAGAAATTCATGCTCCTAATATGTCTTTTTTAATTGTGTTTTTTCATTGGTTCAGCCAGCAGTATGGCTCGGTTTTTGCGTTCATATTTAGCACCGAGAGGTTACCGGATTCGATCCTGTGTTATCTTTAATACTGCTGGTCAGACTTGGATGTCAGTGACTCCAAGTCGATCGTTTCAGATCAGAGTTTGCCAATTTAAATGATTACATTGTTGAAACAGTTCCTCCATTAAATTGACAAAAATCTTACTACCAGCTATGTCACAACTATCTGAATTTGATTTATGTACAATATTTAAAAACGTATGTACAATTTCAAATCCATAGATGTCTCTATGGATTAATGAATGAATTAATTAATTGTTAATTAATTAATTAATCTTGTTCTCCGGCCTCTCGAAATACAGCGATGTACATATGTAATAAAAATGCTACAACGTTTGTAATTAATTGTCGCATTGGGGTCTACCTGTTAGGCCTTCCTGGTATAAACATATCTATGTAAAATAAAATATTGTTCACGTATGAAAATATTCGTTCAATGATATTATCATTAGATCCAGAAAGACATAAGGAAAAGTCAACAATTTTTAAAATAAAATTTTTATCTGTGAAATATTCTAAAATTTCAACCCACCCATATTGGCAAGTCTTGTCATTTTATCGTCATCATTCGATCTAACATTTCTATAGTAGAAAACAGAACCGATTTTTTAAGGTTCACCGATAGGATCGTCCCAATGAAACGGTGATACTTGACTTTAACAAAAACATAAAGGACAAAAGGGCAATTTTATAAAATAAGTAAATCTAAAGGACAGAGCACTGAAATAAAAGCCTGTCCTTTTAAATAAAGAACGGATAGTCAGCGTAAATATTACACAATTACCATGTAAATGGGATTGCATAAATATAATTATGCCCAATATTTGATGACTGTTCTGTCAATAATCGGGGTTTTTTGTAGATCGATTTTTAAAATGAGATTAACGACACATCAATATCACACATTATCCGTATCCGACGAGTAGGTACTTTAACCCGTTAAGCAACAGGAAATATAATATAAAATGAGCCACAAGAGCACGATACAATATAATTAAATGGCACATAAAAGGATATCAAAAACACGACTTTCACCCAGCCACAAGCACATCATCAGATTATACATATGTATGTATGTATGTACACATGGCTTCAAATATAGACATGTACAATGAAAGAAAAATCAGCTAACTTTTTAACGAGAATATTGCCTGACTGACACGAGAAACCTGCCGAACGAACAAATTAATTGATCGCTTCAGATAAGCCTAGTATATTCACATCTCGTCTTTCAAAAACAAGGTGACATGCGTGTCAATCGAATCGTCATCGATATCTGATCATTGTTGTTTGAAAAGAATTTTCATTATGTTGCGAATGCGAACGCTTCCGCCTTGTGTTGCGTCTGATGTCATCCGACCTCGAGACTTCCTCACTAATTGACTAATTGGGCCAAACTAAGCTAAACCCGAAAATAATAATAAAAAGTTTGCACATTTGAGAATTGAGGCGAGTGTCTTTATCATTATGTGGCGTCAAAACGCACATTGAGAACGATAAAAATTAGATCAAACGCGAAACGACACCCATTCGGATGATGATGATGATGAATCAGAACTGTATGTACGAGTATGTATGCATGTATAATACACACATAATATCTCGGCCTTCTCTCCTACGCTTCATTTCACTTTTTATTTGGACCCGTTTGCGACCCGAGTCACGTATTCTTTTTTTCATGCCTGAATATTTGAAAATTATAATACAAACTCATTAAAACCAGACGAGAAGAATTTCCATTACACTGTCCGGTGAAATTATGATATTTTTCGCATTGAAACATGCCACAGAAGACGTCCTGAATTTTGATTTGAATAAAATATAAAAAACTGTTTGTATGTATATGCATAAGAAGATCATGTGCATACATAATTAGTTACGGTAACCACATAATAAATATATAAAAAAATACAAGTATGGAATTTTTCTATCATCCTCAAACACATTTTATCTACACATACGGTGCAATTTTACTTAAATCTTTTATTGAATATTAAAATTTATTAATAAAACGTCGGTAAAATATACTGGTATGTACATATTGGTAAATATCAGTTATGGTCAACTTTAACTTTAGTAGACAGTTGAATGATTTACAACGTTTCTCTTGTCTGTCTCGAGTTCGACATACATATACACACACACGCACACATCCCCTTGCACAAACAAAACCCATGAGAACAAATGCCATAAATCGAGTGGAGATTAGCAATAGAACCACCCTCGTCCTCTCCATATAACAAATGAACCTTTCCACGAAGAAACAATGCCGACAAGTCTTTCACAAACGAACATAAAAAATTTCTAACAATAGCGTCAAGATCATCTTTCGCACTTACGTTATTAGAAAAAAAAACATTTAAATCTTCCATTTTCGCAAAGTTGGAATTTCCGCATTAGGATCGCACACAAATCTATAAATTAGCACATTACACAGTCGGACCTGCATATCACCAAAATTTCATGCAAATTTGTATTACATCACCGAATACATATGTACGTACCTACACGTGTTTTATGATACAGCGATTATCGCACGCAGATAAATCAAATTCCCATGCTGAAAAATACGTTATTTGATATGTTTCCATGTGCCATTTATTTTTTATTTTTATGCAATGTGTATCAATGTGGGTTTTCGATGAAATTGAAAGTTGATAGGATTCTGCGCGACCGAAGAAGAAAACCCGTTTGTTGCGTTGAAAAAGCACAAACACGTTGACAAATATTGGTCCAGTGGAACGAAGATCGTCTATACAAACTTAAAGGTAACGGCCAAAATCTGTTCAAGTAAATATATGAATCGCAGCGGGAACTTTCCTATACAATGACCGTTCTAAAATTATCATAAACGAACAGTTAGTTACTCGGTTACTTTATGTAAGTTATGTATGTACTTCGGAGCGCTTTCGATGAGATCGTTTCATGGTGCGGCACAATTAGCCGACGCACTTCAAATAAAACCGACTCGCAATCTAATCAACTTTATTTTAAAAATATTTTCTCAAATGTAATAAATATAATAAGATAAATAGCTACTTCTAAAAATGTCTACAATTTTGTAAGAAAAAAAAACATTATTTCCCGATGCATAAAAAGAAATCCGCACACTTACTTGCTACCGGTCAAACGATTCCGACAAATATCAAACATCGGACCTTTACAAATCCTTCTCTGTGAACATTTTATCAATCTTCTTTTTAAAACATGCAATGGTATTCAATCCTTCACTTTATCATGTAAAACATTTTTGTATAAATATTTTAATTATTGAATTAAATTACACTCAAAAGTCGTCGACTTATTTTGCACATTATTATCATAGTGTTAAGCTCAACAGGTACATATATAAATCCTTTATTCCAAACGAAAACCTGCATTTTATAAATATAAAATACAATCATGAAACTAGAATTCTTCAAGCTCAGACACTACATACATACATAGACGTACATATGTATACATATTTGTCCTTTATCCTATCCTATTACAAATAATATGCAAACATGTTAAAAATTGCAAGTTTTACAATTGAAATACAAAACCTGCTATAAAAATTCGTCAACGTTGAAAATTCACAGACATGTAATGTAATCAAAACTGATAAAAAAGACATTTTACAACAGAACTACACGCGCTATCGACAATTTTGAAATTAAGTACACAAACATAAAAGCTTATATGGCAGAAAGCGAATGAACTATGGTAGTGTCGAAATTTTTAGGGGAACATTTAAACTCGATAAAAATAAAAATATTACATATAAATAATTAGAAAAAAAAACTCACCGCCTATGCGTCGAAATATTCATCATTGTTGCTGCATCACTTCCCAGCTTCAAACCTTCAAGAAATTGAAGTGGACAACTTCAGACCAAAAATCCCACCGGTTCTTCTGTCGACACATACAATAATAATAACACTCTTATGTTCACACTTCCATTTTACAAAAAAAAAAAATAATAGTAATAATAATAAATACATGTAACAGAAAAAAAGACAATTTTTGAAACAGCGGTGGCGCCATTAGTGTTAAAAGTTTCGGACAGATGAATGGTTAATGACGCATTGTGACAAATATTACAGCGATTCGTTTCAAATCATCTACAATAAAAACGAAGGCTAAACTATCAATGTAACCGACTATATATTTTATTTTTTTATTTTTTGTACAACCCGCATGAACTGTGCAACAAGTGTTTCTTCAGACAAGACTGAAATATGAATACGACTCGAGTCAACGTGGACAATGGAGGAAATAATATAAAAAATCACATAATCGTCAAAAAAATAAAAGGTAAGCAATACAATACGAAGGTGTGTATGATTTTTTTTTTTTGTAATTTATATGTACAGTGTGTGCGATAAAAGTTTGGCGCCACCGAGTTTCGAGTTTCGTATGAGTTTTTGTACCGAGCGATGATCGCGACCGAGCGACTACAGCGTTGTTCTGGTACTGGCGCGGTTACCAACTTCGAACAACCCTTGCGCTGAACATTTGCCTGGACCGATCACCCACCTCCGGTGCTCAAACTGTGGCGCGGTCTCTCCACAGACTCCCAGCACATCGGTGCGGAGGTACAAAAAAAATCGGTGCAAGAACGGACCTTGATTCGAGCAACGTGTCGTGTAATTTCTACTACTAGTGAAATTTTTACCATTTGAGTAGGGAGACTAAACTAGTGCCCTAAATTTTAAAAATATCAACAATTCAATTACAATAAATTCAAATCAATGTCCATATCAATTTGATCCCTCGGATTAGTGAAGTTCAGAAACCGGATAGTGGTCGTGGTAGTGGATTGATGGATTGATGATATGGTCCGTTTCGTCGTTCGCTTGCACGGACTCGCCTTCAGAATTCTGTTCCCTTCGCGGTACTTGCGAATTTCAAAAAAAAAAAAAAATTTACACATCACTTTTTGAGTGCAACTATCGCAAGGGACTCGGCTCGTGAAACAAAATCAGTGTGGAGCGGAGGAAATAAATAACGAGACCTTGAGTTGTTGAATTCTCGGTTGATTGTTGGATAAATCATTCGGAAGATTAAATTTTGAAGACAAAAAATATGTTATTTAAAAAAGGTATTCTACTTCGGATATTTTTGTCAGCATAAAAATTAAAAGTTATACCTACTCTTTACTTTAAGAAAGATTATTATCATTTAAAAATCAAAAATATTTTTTTCATTAAAATACAATGCATATCTAAAATATATAATTTGGAAAGAGACTTTGTATGTATGTATGTATGTAAGCTTTGTTCGTTGGGTCATAAATCCGTGACGTCATCGAACAAATAATTAGATTTTTTTCGATTCAAAGTATTCGAAGTCGCCGGGGGCAAAGGCGCCGAGGGCGAAGCCCTAGAACTATTCTAATAAATTTAATAAAATGTTTACTATTAGATTAGTCATGTTTAAGCGGTTTATATTACAAATACCGAGCGAAGCCGGGTAATACAGCTAGTATAATATAAATATACTAACAGATGTAGATATTAGAAATTTATTTTCTTTTCATTACAATCCCAATTAAATTTCCCTCCCTACAAATTGACCGACTTTAACTTACCATAGAAATATGTACTTTAAAAAATGTCGCCATTAATAAACAAGCTCCTTATACATTTTGTTTGTTAATAAATATTGTTGGTGATTTTTATCATTGCTTTCCATGCTTTCCATTCAACAAAAATCTTCTAAGAAGATTCATAAAGAAAAATCTGGAATAGATGATTTGAATGAAGTTGAAAATGATGTCTACGGACGTATTTTCACTTTCAAAACATTTCACACGAAATTCAAATAGGAGACCTTTCAGGCAGAAACAATTTTAGGCCATGCTTGTCAAAAAAATATAAACTCATATAATTTTTCACCGTTAGTTACCGTCCCATTTTAACTTTCCAAAAAGAAAAATAAGTAGGTGCAATTTTTTCGTAATTGTTTAATTTTCATGAAGAATTTTTTTTTGTAAAATTAACAAAAGAGATTAATAAATTAATGTACCACACATCGTCGGTTTAGTGGCAGAAAGCTTGAAGTAAAAAATTGGCTGTTTCTACCTACTCAACTCGGTAGATTTCAACACGCTCTGTCTTTTGAAAAAACAAGCTGATTCATATTCGATTTATTTTTGACGTAACTTAGAGATTTCAATACGAATGAATTTAGTTGTGTCCTTGCTAGCTACTGGAAAAAAAATTATTACAAAAATACTTCAAACTTCTTAATTTTCGAAAAAGTCGATTTTCTCAGAATAAAAGTTTTTGATTTAAGCTTTCCGCCACTTTAGACTAAACCGACTAAATATATAATGATGTTTGTAGTAAGCTGCAATTATTATACTTTTATTATTAAAACAATTACATATGTACATATAATGATACAAAATCAAAATGCATTAATTGTGATTGGCATTGTATAAAAAATTCAAATGGAATTGTTATATTGCAGACCGTGTCATAAAATCAAAAGGATATGTATATTGCATACGTTATTATATTATATAAATAGCATATTATGGTACATATAAAGAAGCGTAATGATTTAGAATTGTAAATTTTCAAACAATCTAATAAGTACACCATAAAATATAGAATGGATTATATATTCACAACCGGTATATATACATATGTATATGCATATAAAAAACATCGAGTCGATATGATATTTCATACGCAAAAATTTTGACCGCAAACATTGCACAATTAAAATAAATCAAAACAGATTTTGATATAATATTTATGACTTTCATAACAAACAAAATACATATAAAATATGTATATCAGAAAAATCTCACAGAAATCGCCTCAACCGGAAGTGTCAGCTGACTCTCGTTATCACATTTGATTTACGTACACTTCTTCCCAGAATACAGTTTGTAATTCGAATTATTAAAAACTGCACAAAGTTTGAGAATCGTTTTTCAGAACAAAATCCAACGTTTAGCCCTTTAAAAATTACAATCTTTAATTAAATTTGCATAAGAATAATTAATTCCGATAATTTTCAATATCATAATAAAAATGCACACGACGATATCAAAATAAAACACATGACCCATTCAAACGCCAAAAACATTCAACGATACATTATTATTGCCAATCACACTAAACCGCTAATACGTTAAAACTGCGACTTAATCACACGCCAACGTCCCTCGCCCGTCAATTATAATTAAAAAGGATTGAATATTTAAACACATTAGAACGTTTTACCCAGACGCGGTCAATATTTACAAAATTCGCGGAGATTTATCATTGAACTAACACAAAAAACATAATAAATAGCCGTTTGTATTAAGCCGCACATTCAACGTGACCGGACGAATCGTTTTCCATATCCGTTCGAATGTATTTATTGAAAAAGACCGGCCAATTATTCGCATATGAATTCGGACATTCATTATAATTACCGCTCGTATCGACAGATAAGCACTTCGATTTACCCCATAGTTAAATATTGAACAATTTGTAATCGTATTACGTCTTCTTATGGTTTGGTTTGCGGTGTCGATTTCTCAAAGGTGGTCGCCTTTGTATTACATTAACCATTATAATATAAAATAATGTGCGAAAATGATGACTTCGCTTTTATGCCAAAACGATGACATAACTTGAAAAATACTTGGATTAGATTTTATATGCATACATGCGACAATTCGAATTAATCCAATGCTTATTGTACATATTTAAATACCACATGGCATAAACAATCGTCAACCACTAAAATGTCAAAGAAACATCTGAAGCTTATCTCTAAAAACTGTACAAAATCATCATCTCTTAAAACTTCCGAGTGTCTGTCCATGTATGTATGAATGTACATCAATCAACATATCGTATATAAAAATCGTTTAATTTCATTACGCCAATTTAAATTTCAATGGAAGTCATTAGTAAATTAAATTAGAATAATATTAAAGCACATCGAATATTAATGCGTCGCTAATGTTTTAATTTAGAATTTATTCAAATCGAAAGAAAATTCGACTTACCGATTCCTGAGAAGTGTGACGTGTGAAGGTTAAAGAGCATCCCGTTGGTTTTTTAATGAAGATATTCGAGATGAAAGGTTGAGGTCATTCCGTATTATCAACTCGTAAAATGCGATCATCTTCGAAACGAATACGCTCAACTCTATCCATGCGTTTCCTATAAAAATATAAACCAGTTATTGTGCGACAATAAACAGTTTTTATAAGAAACATTATTTAAAATAGTTATTTTTGCATCCATGCACCGTTGTTAATTGCATTTCATGTTTTATACATGACGAGGATTTTTATTCCTAACAAAAAAATGAGGAGACGGAATAATAATAAAATAAACAAGGATCCGACGTCCAAGACACCATCCTCGTGTACCATTGTCGACTCTCATTAATCACCTGATGCATCTTCCATCGTTGTCTTCATTCATCACCGGGAAGTGTGCCTTCATATGTAAGTTTTACGCGTGCACGTTTTCGAGTTTTCAACAATGATAAGAAACGGATGGGTGCATAGACTTTGACTATTTTAGTGCTTCGTGTAATTAAAAATAAACCCCTGAAACCGGCTAGCTCTTTGAGACTTTCCTACTCATCTAATTGTGAGGCTGTTTAGGGTGAAAACACACTGAGAGGTATGGGACGTCACGTGTCCTTGGCTTCCTGCTGTTACCATAAACAGTGGGTGTTGCCCAAAACGAATTCGGGTGTGCTTCCACGTGCATAATGTATATATTTGGAGATCGCACGTGTATGCATATCCATATGCAACCGACAAGTTTCTCCTACATTTGTTCAAATATAGGATTCACCATTATTTTATTTTAAAAAATCAATACAACAGAGATTTGACAGGTAGCCCCAAAGCGTCACTGTGTTTTTAATACAAATATAAGTATACATAAAACAAGAATAACAAAAATAGCAAAAAAATTAAAAGCAAGTAAGAAAAATTTATAGTGAAAAACCAATAAAGAATGAAGATAATTATATCGTGCTATGTAGGATGTGTTCGACCAACTCAACATAACTGGCATTGAAGAGATCCGAGGAATGGTAAGTTGAGGAGTCGAACAGCTCTCGAGAGGGAGGAGTTCATGAGCACGTTTATTTTGGCCCTAATTGGCAACAAGACATCATGCTCTCGCAAAACCCTAGGATTTTCCGGAGCCAAAAATTTAAGCTTCTCCATGATAGCGGGATTGTGAATCTCACCTCTTAGTAATTTTATGAAATGTTTCCCAAGAAATAAATCTCTTCTCTTTGCCAAGTAGTTGAACCCCAAAGATCCCAAGACAAAGGCACTAGGGAACAGATACGGATAAAATCCAAATGTCTTCATATATATAAATCTGAGAAATTTCCTTTGGACTCGATCACTGTCAAGCAAGGATAAATACAAGGATAAAATATCACCAAAAACAATCCAGGGGGTGATTTTTGTGACTGTACCATGTATATGGGCTAGAGGTGCTGCGTTTTTTTTCGTATGTTTAAAAGTATCTAAAAAAAAACACGTACCACGTACTACTCAGTGTGTTTTCGCCCTTATACTCTTGTGAGATAATTTAACAAAGCTTCCATTATTAGTTATCGTAATGATTCCTCTCCAATTTTATTTCATTTAAACTCGGCAGTACAATAAGCCACCACCTTTAAAAAAATAAATAACTTGCCGAAAGCATATCATATTATCTGAAAAAGTTCTAAAATCGTAATAGCATTTGTTGTTGGCGACTGCATTTATACACTTCTAAACCTTGACCGCGAAATTAATGCATCTCGCTCATGAATGAATTACAGATCCCACAAAGAAACTTTCACTATCAACATCGGACGTCAAACGCTATTATCATTTCAATGCGATTAAATTACTGGAATTTGTTACATAAAAATAAATTGCTCTAGAGGTCTCATGTGTATACAATTTCGCCACACTGCAAATATGCGGTATAACACACGACGATATCACATTTTTTACACATTAGACAAAATAATTCATCAATTTGCACATCTCCATATCGATAGTGAGTGATCTCATAATAAAACCGATAGAAATTTGGAACCAACTAGGCATCAGGACAGAATCAAACCACACTTCATCGTCAAATCGCCGATCATTGTATAAATAGTACGTGTGCTAACGAAACACATAAACCAGGACCTGCCCGAGATAAACGAAATTAGAATTGTACACTCGTTTCCTGGTACCGTAATCAGACTTTAAATCGTACTCTCAGTGCCCTGTGCGGATGTAGAGCAAGCCAAAAATTGGGTTACAAATACATGTATTATTGTTCATACGTATATCTGAAAAACGATACACGTATCCACAGGCAGGCGTTCAAGTACGCGCATTAAATAAGCACAGATGAATGAATAGTTCCGATAAGCTCGTAGCAAATCAGGAAACGCAGGAAGTCGCTAAGGACATCAACATCACGGATAGAAGCTGAAAAAAATAAAATAAACTACACAAAATAAAATCAAACGTGTGTAGGACGACGCGGGACCACGTGGTGTAACCGTGTGCTAGTCGCACGCTGCTTCACACACGGTCATAACTCAAACTGACATAATATATATATATATATATATATATATATATATATATATATATATATATATATATATATATATATATATATATATATATATATATATATTATAAATGTCATAAAAAGGAACATATGGGTAGATAAGAAAGGTCGCGTTCTTAATTCGATGTGCGAAATTCAATGAATCGACCTTGCAGCTTCATCGGAGATGCTTTAAGACCAGACGGTCTATTATTTTGTGTGGGTATTGTGCTTCAGTTTCCTATTAGAAATTGGACAGTGCACGCGATCTCACTGTAATATATATAGTATGTTGCGAAAGATAACACCACTATGCACCAGTTGCTCAAATTGATTGAGAAGTGTTGTTGACCTGATTAACTGCTGGGTTCTAGCCTTAGAAGTAAGATAGATACTCTCAATCGACACTTTATATTTAACTCTTCAATTTTACTTCAATTATAGATATAGATACTTCCAAGAAGCCTGCCGTCTTATCAGCTTCCTTGAAAACTTCTCATATTTCAATCCCCTTCGCAATTTTTAGCTCATGATTCCAAAACTATAAAAATAGACTTTAACTTATCATATTCGAAAAGGCTACCCAACAGTACTATTAAATCCTACTAAAAGACTACAATTCCTAATCCATGACAGCGGAGTATAATGCTTTTATTACTACATTTACATACATATGTATGTAGATAAGGAAATGATAAAACTTTCCAACACATACTGGCAAACGCGTGCTTTTATTGTCTATTCTTTTGAATAAACATATACATATTTTTTATCCAGTGGCGTGCCATCATTGAACTAGAGGGACTAGGCTAGTCCCCTAAAATCTTTTACCTAAAAATAAAAATATCAAGAATTATTACAATAAATTCAAATCGTTGTCCATATTGATATTGTTTACTCGAATTGGTAAAGTTCGGGGACCGGAATTGAACCGAATTACCGAACCTGAGGTAGTGGTATTGTTAGTGGATTGTTACGGTATGGTCCACCGCGTCGTTTGCTTACACGGACTCACCGTCTCGATTCTGTTATCTTTGCGGTACTGGAAATTGTTATGTATGGGCGTTCTGTCTAAGATAAAACATTTACTCTTCTCTTCAAGCATTTATTGAATTTTCAATAAGAATATTCTGTTTTTTGTCTATCAAAAATTATTTTTTTTTATTAATATAGCACATCTTTACACTTTTTTAGTGCAATATGGCAAGGGACTCGGCTCGTGAAACAATTCCCTCAGAACAAATCAGTGCGGAGCATGAGAAAACAAATGACGAGACCTTGTAATGCTCCATTCTCGATCGATTGTTCGACAAATCATTCAGAAGATCAAGTTGAAAAGACAAACAATATGTTATTATGAAAGGTAGGTTAGAAAAATTATAAGTACTTATTAAAAATTGTAAGTCATCACTTCAAGACAGAGCATTATAATTAAAAAAAAATACATATGTATATTTTAGTCCATACCTAGTCCCCAGTTTTAAAAGCCACGGCACGTCACTGATACTAAATTAGTATCAGTTACGTGCCAATAATTAATAATCATAACTCATGATTATTACTTATTATGTAACTTAAGAATAAACAAGTACAAGTAAAAAAAAATGTCAAGGAAAAGCAACAATAACTTTATTTTTGTTCTATTGTGCTTTAATTTATTGCAGCATTGACAAAGTTCATTGAACTTATTATCAATGAATTTCAGCTTACACATATCCCAAAACTGCCTACAACTCGGTTCGTGCAGCATCCTCCCTGCCGCCATTTTTTTTTTTCATTTCACATACAAAGTAAATTGTCTCAAAATGTGACAAACTCCTAATTCAAACTTCGCCTCTAATTTCAAGGTTTCACACGAGCTATTTGCTAACGTTCTTCCGACAAGACAAAACAAAACATTCCACCATTCATGAAAACGGTGGGACGGACGATCAAGGCTCCACGACAATATCGTCAACTTGCAAATAAAACTGCAACGCAAATATACATATGTGAGCGCTTTCACTCATTTGAAATTATAATCGAGATCCCACTCGGCGTGCGGGGGTGCAGTGGCAAGAACCTTGTCTCGACGATAGATAAATTCTGCAAATACTATAAATTTTAGAGAAAAAAATTCGCCAATGCAAATGGCAAAACGAGTTTTATACGACAAATAAAATATCCACACACATTTCGTAACGAGGATATTGGCTGGCAGTTTCAGTTTTGGCAGCGGGCAGGCTGAGGAGCGAGCATTTGGATGGGAACGCGGAAGCTTGGCGATTCCCCTGTTTCGGCGATCGTTGGGTTATATTGTTCGCAGATATCAAAATGTGCGTGTACTTTTCAGTTGCGAGATAATGTTTTTACATAAATACGCGCAATAATCAAGCACATAACGAAACGGCTCCAATTAAATTGGGGCCGAGCGAGGGCGGTTGACAGGAAGGGAGATAACTGCCACCCACGGCAGCCAGCGGCCACCAGCGGCCACAGGAAGTCGACAGAGGAAGATGGCAGCTGGGGAAATGCTGCTGGATCGCCCAGTCACCAACCAGAGAAAAATCTAAGCTGAGAAATGGACAGAGCGCTCAAAAAAAGTGACGGACGGCAGCAGCTCCCCGAGGTTCAGAGAAATGCAAGAGCATCCAATTTAAAGTTCACCCGTCCTTCGATAGCATTACATTATGTAAATGCTAAAACAAGTAGTAGTAGTAGTCAGTAAGTATAGCCAGCAAAATAGCTCAGTGATTAGCGTATATTAGGTTCAATGCCTGACCCCTCCAGGGATTGAGATACATACATTTATTCGACTCCAGGTTGATCGTTTCCTATCAGAGTTTGCCAATTTATCTGATTTAATTGTTGAACGATTCCAAACAAATTGGCAAACTATCCTCATTTGTCGCCATTATTTGAATATACTGAATAAACTGGTATAAACCGAAATTGAAAATGGCTTGACTAATCCTAAATACATTCATAAGCAGGAAGCAGAAAGTGAATTACCCAAATAAAATATGAAATTTATTATAATAATAATATTACATATATGTACGCACTTACATATATGTTCAAACATATTGTATTATGTTATAGTAAACTTGACATATTATAGTTCTGCGACTAGTAGTAGCAAAATTACATAATATGTAAGATACGATATCAAAAATAGATTCACGAAATCAAAATATTACCTACGTACAAAATATTCCTCTTAACACAACTAATTCCAACTTTCCAGGAAAATTAATATTTGGAGAGAAAAGTGCAATTAATTGGTATGAAGAAAGTTATATAGATGGTGCATATGTATTATATATGTAGATAATTGTATATTTTATGGAACCGCGTTGTTTTTAAGTAAATATAAAATCTGCAAATTCACAGAGAAGAATTTCAATAACATTTAAAACTGTCTTATGACCCATAAACCATCGAAAAAAATATAATAAAATCAATAAAAAAATGAATAAAGATCAATAATCTAATCGTGAACCTTTCAGTTCATGGAAAAAATGTTCTGTTAACTTATCTATGTATAGTGTCGTTAATTTTTTGACCTATATATAATACATAGATATTTTATATAATAACAGTAATTAGTTTAGTTATTGTTCATTGATAGTTAAACAAAAATAAAATATTACTAATATCCTTGTGTGCCTACAATGGGCTTCATATTTATGTATTCCTAATTAAAACCTCTATGATTCGAATTATGTCATTACGAAATAAAAACATCGAGCAACAGAAATTCTCAAAGAGGCGAGAGAGAGATGGAATTTAGTACGCGCCGCGTTCAACGGTCAGTGTGAGAATGATATCCGCCTTGGAATGACAGCCCCGCTTTAATTGCTATTTTTTTAATTTCTTGCAATTATTTTATATTATTCGATGTTTAGTACATGATAAAATGATTTTTATAACTAATTATCATAATCAACCCCGCAGATCTTGCATCATTTTAATTTAAAACACACTTTTTTAACTGGTCATTTGGCGTCCAGCACAGTGACCACGGATTTTATTAGCACAGTAAAGCAATGTTTTTAAATAAATTACTAAAATATTACAATATCACAATAAATGATTAAAATATTAAATTATCCAATAGTACAGTTCAGAGATTGCGCTATTGCTAACCACCGAGAGGCTCCCGGGCTTACGCCTGGTTTAACACTTTAGGGACCGCGGACGCCACATTGGCGTCCTGCATATTTCATGCGTTAGCGCCCGCGAACGCCACATAGGCGTTCTCAAATACATGCAACTTTGCCAACAAAATAAATATGGGTATTTCATTTATGCTTCGAAATATTATCAAGAGATGTCTAGATATATATACGAAAAATCAATTAATGATAAAATATATGTAAGTTTCACTATTTTCGGGAGATGTCAATCATTTTGAAATTTCGTGTTTTTAAATACTGAACATGATTTTTTTTTTTTTTTATTTTATCATGCATACAGCGCATCCGATAATGACCACCGAAGGATTATTCAACGACACATCTGTGTCAAAAGAGCACTGTGAATAGACAAAAGTATCGTTTAGTACAGTGCTACTCAAACTATGGTCCGCGGCCCATTACTGGTCTTACGAGGAGAAAGACGGAATTAAAAAAATAAAACAATAGCTTATGTCAGGACTATTTCAAAATATAGACTGGATAACCAAGCTAACTTATTTGACAGATATTTTTTGCATTTTGAATGACCTTAACTTATCCATGCAAGGAAGAATGTCATCTTGTTTCACTATGGCAGACAATACAGATGGGTTGAAATGAAAACTAAAAACATGGAAGATTCGTGTTTTAAAAGATTGCTATGACTTGTTTCACAATTTGGCTGATATTATTTACGAAGGAGGAGAGGAGGTTAATATGACGTCTTTGCGCGATATAATCAATTGTCATTTTACAAATTTATCAGAGCGATTCGATTTCTATTTTCCACCAGATGACGATCCACGAATTTTACTACATAGATTTTATTTTATTTTTATTTGTTTACAAGTTTTCAACCATATACATATATAAGGTTTTTATTTTAAAATGTGATGCTGGTCCGTGAGAATTACTAAAAAAAAATACTGGTCCGCCAGCTGAAAAAGTTTGAGTAGCACTAGTCTAGTACACCCACTCTCACGTTACAAAATTGACTCGTGTGAAAAAAATCGAAGCCCTTGGTTTAGTCGCATTATTGTATCGGATTACCATTCGTTTCGGTCGATGGAACATATTTTGAACATATTTAAAATAATGTATTCGGAGTATTTCTGCAGTGCTGCAGGTCAGACTTGGATATTTATGACTCCAAGTCGATCGTTACCTATCAGATTTTGCCAATTTATCTTATTTCATTATTTTAAACGGTTCCTCACCAAATTGGCAACCAACCTACCTACTATTTGTCACCACTATTTGAATATACATAATTTCAAATTTATAACCTAAAAATTATTTTTATTTATATTCGAATATGTACACTCGCCTTTACATACAAATCGCTCCAAAGCGACGAGTGCACGACTACAGAAACAATACAAGCATTTTATACAATGCAAGTTCATACAAACATCATCCACAGTGACATCTATGGAGAAATTTTTGGAGCATTTTATTATAGACATTGGTGAACCTTAAGACGCTGAATAACTTGAGATTCGCAAGAGAGATTGAAAAGGAGATCCCAATGTACAGGAACCACTTCAATGAAAATCAGAAAAATTAACAAACTCTGATAGGAAACGATCGACCTGTAGTCACTAACCAAGCTCTGACCAACAGCTACTAGTGGGAATCGAACCGTGACCACTCTGCTCGAAAGCATAATATGCTAACCATTAATCCACGCTGCTGGCTATATATGTACATATGTACAAATTTTAAACCATAGATGTCGCTTTGGGGCAACCTATGGCAACATGGTAAATTATAATAAAAAAAATTAAATCTGATCTTTAAGAGGGCTGGACAGCAGCGCCTTGTCCATACAAACGTACTATGCTTCTCCCTTCCTCAATTATGGCACTAGAGAAATTATTTTTTAATATGCTATGGATATCAATCATTGGAGTGCATCTATCGTTTTATTTTTTTGATTATTTATTTTTTATAGGAGCTAGGAGCCGCCAAACATCTATAAAGTCGCCTCTTTTTTACACCCACGAAACGAGCCCAGCGTGCTTATTTAACGGTCGATTTAAAAAAAAATACGCCAATAGATGCACAGAAAGTATCTTTCTCATACCGATGATGAATTTTTTTTTTAAATTGGTACAGTTTTGGAAAAGTAAATAGGAGAATACGAAACCTTGATTTTGTCAATTTAAAATACGTTTTATCTGATCGAAGCAGAACTGTCGCATTCACTCAATATATATATTGATATATATTGTCGCATTCACTCAATATATACATACACTCAATATATATATCGAAGAAAGGAACGGTAACAAAATTAAGGTTTCGGGTGTACAGCCCTCTTAATACTTTCATATAAACAAGAAATACATATTGCACGTACATAAGATTTTTTAAAACCAAAACGGATAATTTTCATCCACAGATCGGTTTCAATTATCCAATTGGTCCACAGTAACGGACGATAGAAAAAAATAGCCAGAAAAACGGTAATTGGCCCCATTTCGCTCGAAAACAATGCCCCACGCCATTTTTTGGGTCAGCGAACAAAATCTGAAGCGTTCGAAATAATGACGCACAAAACGCGTCAAAATCGCTTCCGATTATATCATGAAAAACGAGTGAATTAATGTAATATTACATACATATATATATATGCGATTTGTGTGAAGGACGCAATATGAAGACTGACCGCAGGAAATGATCAGATTAAAACTGGACGAAAATGGCTATTATAACATTATTGTTAAATTGCTGTTTTAGAATGCAAGCATTTTTCAATTCAGTTTGAACGACGACCGTTGAAAGCCACTGTCAGACTAATTCAAAATTCAACACGCTCAAATTTTGAATTATTCGCGGCACTTGAGCGACGATCTTCCGTGCAAACAGAAAAATCGAAGAATGATCGTTTACAGATTGGTCAGATATTCGATATTGCAAATGTTATGCAAACCACTTGAAAGTGATTAATTGTCTATACAACCCGTCTAAGATACTATTGATTTCTAGTGCTTTCGTTTTATATGTACGAACGAGACTGATTGATTGATGCCTAAAAACTGGATAAAATCATGTTTTCTGGTATAATATCATATATCCTGGGACAAAACGGATTTTTTACCCTCAACTTAATTTAATCATGGCTAAGAGCCTCTGATTGTGATAAACATTAGTACTGAATTGTACCATTTTATATTTACCTGATATAAATATCAATCTCCATGAAAAACTTAACATTTTCTACTGAACATTTTCAATGAAAATTTTAACGATATGATAATTCGATTGTTTTAATTTTTATTTAAAATATTTGAATTTTAAAATACATTAATATTACATTAAATTATATTCATATAAACGTATTCAACAAACATAACTCGATATAAAATAGCGTTTCTCAAAGGCACTCTTTTCTCAACATCGACACATCTACTGTGAAAGTTCATGGTTGTTGTTGCAAATTATAGAACTTTTGCTGGGAACAAAACTGACTCAACGACTTTCAATCTTTGCTTTCGCATTTTAAGATGGCACTTTAGTTCCGTTCACAGATAAGTATAAGTGTTTCCGTAGATATCGGTGGTATATGAAGTCTGCTGCTCTTGCTGTTGCTGTTGCTGGAGGGCTGCCGCTCTTGAGCGGGTGCTGCGCCCTCGTCTGGTGGTGGTGGCGACTGCGGCCAGGGGGGGCACAGCTCCAGGATCCTGCCAACTAGATCCCACTGGAGACATCAGCATATATTGCAAATGTCTGATGTAGCAAATCGCTATTCTGAAACAGGGAAGTCGAATAAGTGATTGAAAGAGTGCTTTTTGACTTATTTAGAAGTGGTCAATTTACCTGAGGCATTCTATTTTTGAGTACTTCTTCTTTGATGGTTTCGTCACTGGTAATTTAGATCTGAGCAAATCGAAGGCTTTGTTCATGTCACGCATTCTGGTACGCTCCCTGTCACACGCTGATCTTTTGTATTCTGTAAAAGTGAAGCAAACAATACGGTTTTTATGTCAGCTTCTTGAGTTATGTATATTATTGGTTATACTATATATTCGAAACTTTTCTTTGTGTTTTCTTTATGAATGAGAATTGGAACCTATATATTAAAGAAAAAGGTGATATACAAAATGCTATGCACTAACTTAAAATTATCATATAATCATATTGAGATTTCAATCAAAAACAATGACATGATTGTAAAAAATTTCTATCGTTGACCAAACCGCGCAAAATGGCAATGTTTCAAAACGATTGGAAGAATGTAGGAATAGTGTGAGACCAATAAGCGAAGTGAAACATAGAAAAGCCTTGTAAAAATGCAAAATTTATAAACGCATCTATTATACATATATGTATAATACCAGGGCTGTGGTGTCGGGTCAAAATTTACCGACTCCGAATTCGGCTTTATTTTATGATTCAACTCCGACTCCGGCTCCAAACTCCGACTCCAACTTGAACGATTTTAGTATGATACACCCTTTTGCCAACATAACCATTAGTAGTAAAAATAATAGCGATTTTCAAAATATAAAAAATATAACCCAATCTATTGAATTATTGGTAATGAAATAGATATAAATAAAAAGTGAGTACATATATTCATAGTAGGTATGTACATATACATATGTATATGAATTTCACACCCAAACAAATCAATTTAATGACAAAAATGAGAATAAAAAAGTATGAAGAAATATGGAACCATCGGTTTTGGCCAGAACACATCAAAATATGTACAATTCAACGATTTAATTTATAATGTAATTTTAATTCATGGTTTTTATAAAGAAATTAATTAATTGTCGATTTACTTCAATACAATTAGAAATTCTAGTTAATGCATACTTAAATACTATGTATTAATTAAAAATATATTAAAAATGAGTCGAAATCAGTTGATTTTTACGACTCCGACTCTGACTTCAACCCTGACTCCGCTTGAAATGCTCCGACTCCGACTCCACAGCCCTGTATAATACATACATATTTAGATTTAGAGTTAATGTAGTTAGAGAATTGCCAATTTCAATATAAAATTTGTAAATATAATGCGCCGCGAGTTAAATTTTCCTGAAAATGAAAGCAATCTCTTCACTTAAATGTTTAAATGCCAGTGAAGTTTTTGCTGTATTCAGATTGAGTTGACTATTTCCATAAGACAATAACGAATCATTATTAACCTTCGCTACTTTCTGATAGACAGTTAGTTTACAGTGTTATATTATAATAATAATCAAATGTAGGAATGTGTGTATGTACTGTATGATAATGTTAATAACGCGAAACTGGCTATTGTCACTAAAATATCCAGCAGGTGTCTTTTATAAGAAATATTGATAAAACTTCAATCGTTTATAGAAATGAGCACTCCTGGCGAACCACGTTCTTAAATATATTATACTTTTCACGATTTGCGCAATACAATTATAACAAAGACACCTCACATTTAAAAACCGTAAATTTGTGACTTTGCAACGTCGCGAACACAAAGTAACAACTGTACAAACAGTCCAAGGCGGATGATTCACAAACGGCTCTGAAATGAGACTCAAGCGTAATTAATTATTGTTTTACTGAACTGCATAGGTGTGAAATGAACCTTTCTCTAACTGAAGCGCCCTTTCCCTCCACGAATTGTTGTCCACCCTCATCATGGACGGATCGACTCCTTGCACAATCGAGCTCCTGGAACACGCAGCACCCATCTTCTCCACGCACCCGAAAATAGAACCTCTGAAGTCCAACTGCCCCATATCTCCGATGATGCCCATCGTCCTAGGGTTCTTCTTTCCAATATCCACCTGGTTTGGAAGCTCGTAGCTCATGCTGAAACCGTGCTCGATGCTCCTCTCAATTCCGTCCGATAAGGTTTCAGCGTCTTCGCTCAATCCATGCTCACCGTACATCCTGTCTGCTGAGTCTCCCTGAGACCTGGACATCAGACCTGGACTGTCGCTTCTGTACACCCTCTGGTGGGGCGACGTTTTGTCGTACTTCTTGTGATAAAAAGTGGGCATGTTGTCCACATCGTACTTGCACTTTGATTCGGGACCTCCTATCTCCAGTATCACCTTGTCGTTGTCTTCTGCGACAATGTTGTCTCCTTCGAAGTTGTCGGAGACCCTCCTGGGATAGTTGCCAGTGCAGACTGGCACCAAGGGAGTGGACTCGCTCATGTACAACTCGGTATACGGGGATGAATTGCTCATTGTTGCCACCGCGTACGATATTTAGACACGAACTGAAATTTGGATTTTTAATAAGGATAGGCATCAGGTTGACGCCCTTGTTTGATTAATGTGTGTGTACACAAGTGTTTTATTGAAACGAAATGAAAAAAAGAAAAGAAAATGAAGTTGATGGTTCGGACGGATCGGTCGCAGGTGACACGCACCAAACATCCGTTCCCATTGTCGTCAAGTCTGAAGATGTCTCCTACTTCGTCTCACAATGCCTGGATGACTCCTATTGTTCGCATTAACATAATCGTCTCTGTTGTTCCTACAATGTGCATTGTGGCGGTATATATAAATTATGTAGAGTCCTATACCCGATGCGATAGCTGAGTTTAAAAAACATTCGACTACAGACTGAAAGTTCCATGGTTCAGATCATGATAGAGTGTAAATCAATCATTGTGGTCTGTGGAGTATTCCTAAGGTGATCATACGTCCCGTTTTTAGGTAGCCTGTCCCGTTGTCCCCAAGCACAGTTTCGGGACGTCGAAATGTCCCGTTTTCAAAAAGAGAGCAACACACGGTAACAATTTAAAAAAAAGTGCTATATTGAGCAACACTTAAGATCAGAAAAACATAGAAATTCCGATCTTGCCGCCACTTCAAGTTCTTCGGTGCTTATTTTTTTTAAGAAAACGGATTCACCAACTTTGAAAGATGTGGAAGTTGCTGCGACGGAAGGCGCCTGGGCTTATCATACGGGGCAAGAGAACCATAGTTTTCGCTCAAACGATTGTGCTTCTAATTTAATTCAAACATGTTTTGAACAAAAATTTAGATGTGCTCGTACGAAAACAGAAGCTATTGTTGTAAATATTTTAGCGCCAATGGTAATAGGTGAATTAAAAGGTCGTATCAACAAATGCACTTGGGTTACTACATATATTAACTGATGCTTCAAACCACGGAACCAAGAAAATTAAAAAATCCTGACAAGAATTTCATTCTTATTTAAAAGCAAACCCAGTAATATTTAATAAAATTTGTTCCTCAGAAAAATATAAAACAACATAATTTTTTTTATATTCATATTATTCATTCCTGTTCTTTTCTTTTCTTCATCAACATTATTGTTCTTTTTATTGATAAATAAAAACTATGAAAAAATACGCGTTTTCTTGAATACACATACTATTACGTAAAAATTGGAAGATGTCCCGTTTTGAGGACAAACATAAATGGTCACATTAAGTATTCCTAAAGTTACTAGCAAAGTTTTGGATAGCGTTAAACCCAAATCTTCTGATATTACCCAGTCGATTTCATCCAAAAATTAACTCCACTGTATCTCCATCAGTGGTGGATCGTGAAAATTCATGGGGGGGGGGGGGCTGCAGATATTAATCAGGCTGTAGTATCTCGTTGACCATACCGGTGATCAAATGCAGACCAAAATATAATGCATATGTACTATACTGGGAGGTCTGCAGCCCTGCAGCCCATATGGACAGCAAAAATAGCATGCATTTGTACTATACTGGAAGGGCTGTAGCCCCACAGCCCATATAGACGAGCCGCCACTGATCTCCATCAGCATATTTTGATTCATACGGGCATGTACATAAAGCAGTATACATCTTAAGAGTTATGTAATTCTACTGTGCATACTGTAATTCTATATATTATATATATATATATATATATATATATATATATATATATATATATATATATATATATATATATATATATATATATATATATATATATATATATATATATATATTTCTTCTATTAGATATATTTTAAATTTGCTAGATCCAACCAATTGTTACATTGTACATACGTATTACCCAAGCCCCATGTATAGGACAGAACTTCTAACTCGCCCAGAGAGGCCACAACTTGTCTTATTTACAAATACCACTTAAATTTCTGTCCATAATTAGAAATTGTTGAATTTCATGTCGGTATTTTCATGCTGGAATTTAGTTTAGACAGTTCCATGCCAATAATATTGAATTATAAACTGTTGAGAAATATTTGAGGATAGGAATATTCTAAATATAGAGCTGACTTAACCAAGTCCTCAGTTCTTTGCTGAAATAATCCTAGCATTAGTAAATAGCTACCACAGGGAATTAGTGGGGGGGAGTTGGGGAGATGGGATAATCCCTTTTCCTTCACATGTGGACAGTGATATAATCTCTAAATTATTCATATAGATGCCGCACTTTGCTCTTTTCTCTCGTGGCACGAACCAATTTGATGGTTTCGTCGCCTGTTGCAAGGCACATAAAGCTCATCAACCAGATTTATGTTAACTTGGATTATTTAATCTAAAATATGCTGATCTGGTCGAGGGATTGTTTAATTTGAGATCATATTATTGTATTTGTTTTTTATTATGTTTTATTTTCTTATTGTTATGCTTTTTTTCTTTTTTGGTTTAGCCACAGTGATGACTTTTAACTACTCTGTAATGTCACTATGACAAAATTGTAAAATAAAATAAAAATACATATACATAACATATAATACATGTGTAAGTTTTTTTTTTCAACTAAAAATATACATATGATAATAAATAAAACAGGAATACTATTTTAATGTGCATTTATTCAACAAAGTATAGGCACTATAATAAGTGTGTAAGTTTCTGTTACAAATTTGATAAAGTGAAATTCAAAAACAATCAACTTTATAAATAATATAAACTTCATTTGAATCGAGTAGAATTGTCACTCACAATAATACCAAATCGGTACAGTCTAGATATTTTCCCTTATAACGAATATAATAATCTATCCTTACAACCACCAAAAATATACACATTACCTATAAAACCGTAAGTTCTAAATGAAGCGTAATCACATAATCACAATATTATGGTAATACAACGAATCGATGAAATTTAAAGCCGAATCGAATAAATAGATGAATCATAAATAGATGAACAACGGCAATGAGCGCAATTTATACAATAAATAATCATTATCGCGTGTGGTTAATCTAATTTTAATATCAAAAGCTAAATAAACACGAATCAACGTATAATATAATCACAGTTTATTGCAGTTACTTTGCTTTTTATTTTCGCTAGTGACACTAAAGCGGATCAGTTCTTATATATGTAAAAAAATATATAATTTGTAATAACTATTTATAGTCAAACTTCAGCTTCCTAATGGTCATGTACTGTTTTAAAACATCGTCGGTCACTTTAGCTCTTCTCTCTTGATATTCTGTGATTATTGGAGATATACAGTCTATGGCGGCCTTCTTCAACTCGCCGGTTAACATTTCACCTGAAATGTATCGTTGCCGTATCTGAAACAATTTTCGTCTCGTATTATTTGAGCATAGAAAAATTATATACTTAAATTATGTTAATTATATTACATCGGCTAATTTTTCATCATCTTCCAAAAAGAATTTTAAATATTGATACGATATATCGATGTCTGGATTGCCACCTTTCAAACGGTGCTCTTCTACTGTAGGCTGACCTCCAGAAAATGCATGTTTATTTATCTGAAATTAATAGTATGTAAATATAAACACATGTGTTTAAATATATGTTCATTCAAAAAATAGGCATATTATTCGTCTAACCTTGTTTTTGATTTGTTTAGCTGTATCGTTGAGGAATATTGAAGCATTGACATCACTCGCTGACATTTTCGTCTGAGCGCCTTGCAAAGCCGGAAGAAACGATGAGTGTAACAAAGCCGGTTTAGGAAATTTCAATCGAGCTGATACGTCCCGAGTCATTCTGAAATAAGGATCTTGATCGATCGCACATGGTATAAGAACTGGTAGCTAGAAACAAAACATTAATGTAAATGTGACGCTTTTTTATTGTTTGATTTGATTTTTAACTTTTTATCTAACTACCTTTTTATCGTTGAATATAGCCGGAAAGCTTGTAGAAAAAGCAGGAGCAGCTTGAATACTCGGGAATGTAATTTTTCCGATTACATCCGAGTCTCCAAATCCAAAGATTCCCTTGACTTGATTAAATGTTACACACTTTTGTATTCTAACCATGTTTCTATAGAATTCTGGGCATTGACTAAAAAAATATATATATACCATATACATATATAAAAGCATAAAAGTAGTATGAAATGAATGAAGAAATGAAAATTACCCTATATATGTAAGGTCATTAAATATAAAAGTTTTTTCTAGATCGAATCCAACAGCCACAATATCCTTTGCATTATCGAATGCCATTTTCATTGATGTTTCTACTGTCATGTCTTTCCAAAATGCTTTTTCATCGTCAGTCAATTGAATAACGAGCGGGACATCGAATACTTCTTGTAACCACCTAGAATGTAATTCAAATAGTTTAAATTTAAATAAAATAACAATAGCAATTATAGGTATAAAAATAATTACTTGGTAAAGAGAAAGGGAATAAGATGGCCAAGATGCATTGAATCAGATGAAGGTCCTCTACCAGTATATAAATAAAATTGTTTACCGGCTTCAACAATATTCAAAATTGAATGCATATCTCTATGGGAGAAGAATATTCCTCGTTTTAAAAGATGATGCGCTACAAAATTAAATGAACATAAACACTTTGCACAACAATTATATAAAAAGTTTAAATGGAATTAAAAATTTACCTGGCTTTCCCGTGACCTTTTCAAACCTAGCAATCAACTCATCATCAACTTTGGAACAACCGAATCTCTCTGTGGAAAAAATCAAAGACCCAATTAATAAATACTTTTAAACTAACGACCAAAAAAAATAATTTTTACACACTTATTAACTTTTCATAATCGATTCCAGTATCAGACTTGCTGGCCACATTCCATGGATCTACAATATCATCGTCTTCTTGAACATCAAGATCCAAATTTGCAATTTCTGCAATGGGCACAGGTTCCTCCATGACTGCTAAACTTAACGGACTTAATGGTACCTGGAGAGATTTTTCTGACAGTTAATTACTATATATACACGTGGATTTCCAAGTGACAACATCTGTCACTAACTTAAACTAATAAACATCAACTATTTGGACCAAATTAAATAAATTTGAATGAAATGGAAATTAAAAGTCATGTAAATTAATGAGTTTACATTCTAAATGATGATGAAATAGGATAAGTGAAACGTAAGCAAAACTAACCTTAACCGCAGACAGATGAATGTGTCAGCCCACTGCAGACTGCGGCCCAAAACCAAATTTATACAAGCATAAAAATGATTATTATAATATTTTTGTTTGGAATCAAAAAATATACATACACTTAGTTTAAAGGAACAGTTATAATATAAACTAAAAAGATGAAGAGACTTATATTTAATTAATTTCAGTAATCACATTAAAACATTCTGTCTCTTGTTCCCTCATTGTACATGCAATTACATTTTTTCCAAAAATATATTGGAAACATTATAGTTGTTGATCGTGCGATAGATGTTGGCCACTTTGTTCAACTGAAATTTACTTATGTGATCATATTTTCAAATTTGAAATCAACACAGCCAGCATAAAGAATAGTCACTGTCGTAAAATATAAGTTGAAAATATATTGAGGGGTATAGTAATCATTTTTTTCTTTCTTTAAATGAAAATTAATTAATACCATAAAATGTACTTCTTTTATTCATATTATATGTTTTATGAAAATAATTTTATAAAACAATATGTTTTACAAAATAGATAGCGGGTCTCATGTCGTACGAAAATTCGTCGCATAGATAAATTTCCTTACAGAAAACTGCTCAAATATTGCTCAGCAAATGCTTTTTTACTAATTCTGTTAGTTTTGAGCAATATTTGGGCAGTTTTATGTACGGCAATTTTACTGTGCGACGAATTTTCGTGTGACAGGAGACTCGCGTGAGTGATTTTCGTCGTGGCGTAGCGATTCACATTTTGGATGTAAGCACCGAACCCATTTTTGTACTAACGATAAGAACCGACGATAAAATAAAAAAAATAGGATACAAACATAAATAAAATTAATTTAAGAAGTGTATCGAGGAGTGATGTATTAATTTTTGATTTTATGATTCTACATTCTCATAGATGACCAGACTAACGTTAATTATACTAGTCAAACAATACGTCACTTTAATTTAAACAGAATTGTGCAAATCAATTTGTTATCTTATTTACATACTATATAAATAAATGCTTAAAATTTTAAAAATTTAACTTATAAATTGTCAATTTATAACAAAATTAGTATTATAACTCATAATTAGTTTAAAATAAAATAGTATTCATGTCATTTGAAGCGGGTCGCTGAATGTCGTGTTACGATAACTTTTTGACAGTTGGCGGAATGGCGACTGTGTTGCTGTGAAACTTTCTCGCGCACTACTCCTCCCGTCAGCATCTCGCTGCAAAATTCCAATTAACGCCGAAATTGCAAGTAATGAATCTACATTTTCATTTACATACGCCTATATACTAACGCTTCACAATATCCAAATTAATCACCTGCCATAATGATTCTGTCACGCCTACGCTACGTCACAAATAAAAATACATTTGCACAATGCGTATTAGTGCCTAGATAAGATAAAGCTTTTTGTATCGTTTTTAATTTTAATGCTTCATCAACCACCCCTCAAAATCAACATTCACGCAGTGATAAAAATTCAAGTAATTTGATACGTCAAAGTGACAGGAGACAACTGTTTCCAAAGTGTTGCAAAACAATGACATTTTGGCAACCAATCACGGTCAATGCACACACTTGACAAGAATAAAATAAAATTCTAATACCATTTTCACATTGATTTATTCACGAATTGTGAGATTTTAATCGTTTTTAATAAATTTAATCTTTTTATAAGAACCCCTCAAAAGCCAAATATACAAACATTTTTTTACTGTATCATTCATCTTTAATAAAATTATTAGTTCTTTTGTTTATTTAAAATTTACTTTCCTTACTATTAATTTCTTACATCTGGTAATTTTCAACTATAACAAAAAATATACATATAACATTGTGCAATGACTCAATACATGATTTCTGCTAAACGCTTGTGGTATTTTCATACAATGTTGTTAAACGAATATGTCAACAATGGCTCGAATCGATTCTTGATAGTTCATAGGTTACGCACCGTTTCATATTGCGTGGGTAGACAACCATTTTCGGTTGGTTATATTATTCATCAAGGTTTTGAACACCCACAACATTTTTCTTCCTGATATAATACTGGCCAGTACTATTACATATTTTGGTTTGAGAATCAGTATTTCGCTTGACTCATGCAACGTTTAATGTTATTATCTCTTGTTAGAATAGTCACTATGAGCCATTTAATGGCAGTAAAACATAAATATTATGTATTCGAGTACGTACGTATATATGTATATAATATTATTTTTGCATATCTCGTTCATTGCAGAATAATTATTGTTAACATGTGCTTTTTTAGGTCAAGACTTTCACTTGTTCGTTTTAGTCAAATATTTATACAAATGTTATGTATGTGCAATATATTGAATAATTTGTATTTTTAGATCAATAAATTATAACTATTATTTAACGATTCCTTAAGTTCTATCTGTTGTCGGATAATAAATGTATTGCATTCAATTTAAAGTATTGCACTTTGGTTTTTTTAAATTTAATTCACCCGAACTTACATATACATATGTACATAGGGCCCCTGGACATTTGGACGAAAGATAACTGGCCGACTGACATTTTGCCGAACAGACGTTAAGCCAACAGACAATTGGCCGAACGGACGTTTGACTGAGTGAACTTTTGACCGAATGAAATTTATGTTTATTTCAAAAAAATAAAATGTACATACATATGACGGGCTGAAAACCAGACTGGTACAAGTGACATTTAAAAAAAAACTGTAATAAAAGTGCTAAAATAATAGCATATATGAAATGCTATTATTTTAGCACTCAAACCAGCTTTTGTTTTAAAAATTTCACTTGGACCAGTCTGGTTTTCAGCCCGTCATATTATATGTATAAAACCCTTAATAAATTTTTTAACATTTTATAAATGCAAAACACAAATCAATAATTAGCTTTAAAACTATTCACTCCGAATCTGAGTTTAAATAGCCTATTAGTGAAGTCAAAATATATATAAGAGATAATGAGAGCCTGCAATGCAAATTTTTTAAGTTATAGTGTGAAAAAGATGAAGTTTTTAAGGCGTTTAAATAATTGAAATCTGACAAACCGAGTGGTTGGCGGAAAGTCAAACATACTAGCTAACAAACGTCTACGTCTTCAAAATTTTCGCAATCTTAGACGTGTTTATTACGATTAATTTTCACCATCGAACTATCAGAATCGATTTACATTTCTATCGGTGACCAAAGTTTCAAACCGATCGGAAGAATGTGGGAATATTGTCTGAATCATTCGCGAAGTGAAACATAGAATAACACGTTTATGAATACCTCCTGAAAATAATTGCAAATTAACCAAACTAAAGGAATAATGTAATATTGAAAATTAGATTTTATCTAATTTTGTGATTTTAGTCGTGATCGTGAGCTTTTAAATAAAAAAATATTATTTTCCATAAAGTTTATTTGCACAATTTTTCTATTGATAAAGATCACAAAAGTTTTCACCGTTTCCCTATTTTTATCTCTTTTTTTATTTTATTTTTATTATTTTGTACTTTTTTTATATAAAGCAATTAAATTATAATTAAAATTAATACAATAATATTATTTGCAATTTTTATTTTTGTTTATTTTTATTTATTTTTTAAAATAAAAATAAATTTAAGAAATAAAAAATTTAATTCAGTCAAATGTCCGTCTGCCAAACGTCTGTCGGCCAAATGTATTTTGATGGCGCTTAAATCATTATGTAATTGGTCAGATTTGCATGTCCAAATAAAAAACCGTCACAGTAGCGATTTTATGCATAATAATTTACTTTTTCCGGTATAACTATGTACATACATACATATATCGCACTGATTTAAACTGCAGTTTTTTTTAGTAGATTTTCTCCATAAAAAATTTTATACTCAAATAATTCTGACAAAAAGATTATACGTATACTCTTTATACTGTTTATTTTTATACCTATCCAATCATACTCAATGATCACGCCTTAGATGGAAACCTGTATATCCATTTATTATATTTTGGATTTAAAAAGCATTATACGTTGCTATGGTAATCCATAGTAATGGTCATTGCAATACAATAACTTGCGTTTGGAAACATCGTCTAACAAGTTCCAGGAATGAATTCCGTGGGGAAGATATAAATCTACACGTATTACATTTTTTGCCGTTCGTCATAATATGTATAATGTACGTTCTGTACTTTCTCTGTTATAACTGGGTACTAAATTAATTAACTACAGTTGCGGTCAGCAAAAAAAAAACTGCATAAATTCCGAGCTTTGAGGTTCATAAAAAAGATACTCAGATTTTTATTCGACAGCATTTTTTAATACAAATTTTTCGACATAATTTGAGGCCGTCTCGCCAAATTGACATTGACAGTTAAAAAGACCCGCTCCTAGAGCTTTTAATTTAGAAAACGTGTGGTAAATAGGACTGATTACCGATCAAATTACGTTTTATATGAAGCTAATACACCTACGCTGAAAGTCGTGTGGTACTAACATGGGAAATGTGGTTTTGAATCGAACACCTACCCAGCATATTACAATCAGCTGAATGTTTGAGTCCGAGTGCCGCATATTAATTGAAAATCGATTTACCAGCTATAAACGTAAATATTGTATATTGCCAGCTATATATATAAGTAGATATATAAAGGGACATTCTAGATGCATTCTAAATATGGTGCTGGAGACGGATGTTGTGCATACCATGGACTCCATCTTCTAAGAGCTGCCAGTCTCGGAAAGACTCCACAATATCTTGGAAAAGGGTTATTTCATACTTAAGTCATATGGCCACGAAGAATGTGGAGAGTCTGGAGAGGCTAGTAGTCGCCGGAACGCTGGAGGGAAGGCGAGCGAGGAAACGGTCTCCCAAGAGTTGGTCTGACCAAATCAAGGAACTGGCGGGATCGTCCCTTAACGCTGCCTTTAACTTGGCACAAAACCGGGAGGAGTGGAGGCGGATCGTCAATCAAATCCAAGATGACCGAGAAAGAAGAAGTCGTAGATTGCAAATTGTATTTGACGTGATACAGCAACATTACCGTACAAGTTGCGGGATACAAGTTTCGGGATTAAGGACGAAAACACACTGAGTGGTATAGGACGTCACGTCCCTGGCTTGTAAACAGTGGGTGTTCCATTACCATAAACAGCAGGTGTTCCCTAAACCGAATTCGGGTTTACTTGCACGTGCAAAATGCATATATCCATATGCAACCGACAAGTTTCTTCTACATTTCTTCAAATATGGGATTTGCCGTTATCGATCACTGTCAAGCAAGGATAAAAGATCACCGAAAACACTCCAGGGGGTAAATTTTGGGACTGTGTATCATGTATATGGGCTAGGGGTGCTGCGTTTTTTTCGCATGTTTAAAAGTATCTAAAAAAAAAAACACGTACTACTTACCACTCGATGTGTTTTCTCCCTGAATCAACATTGGTGCTGCATTTACACGAAGCCAATTGTTAAGACATTCCACTATTGGTAAGCCAAGCCAATATTGGTCTCGGAACGCCTATTTACACGAGGCCAATATTGGCTTAGTGGAATGTCTTAACAATTGGCCTCGTGTAAATGCAGCATAAGATCCGGGCCACATCGGGTGACTTGCTAGTGACTTTGTTGTTCAAGCGTAGTTGCTCGTGGTCACTCTTGGTCACCCAACTCGGGCAACCAAAAGCGATCAAGAATCCCCTCACGAATACCCACAAGAGTTTTCAATATGTGACGATAGTACCACGTTTTTATAGTCTTTCACCATGTAATCACCGGGTAAGGCAACCCCCAATACAATGCTATACATTTTGAGGGATCGCGCTAGTCACTCAAGCAATAAAATCATTGTGACCAGACCAAACGTCGGCAACCGATCTAGCTGATCGGGTGAATTTACGGCTTGGTGACTCGCCCAGTGTGGCATTATCCATACAACTGCATACATTTAATCTGGTCGCGCAACAAAATCACCCACCAAGTTTCCCGCCATTATAGCCAATAGTGGAATGTCTTAACAATGGGTTTGCTACAAATGATTGTAAACCACCCGGTTGCATACTCATTTCGATTGAATTTCAGCATGTACGAAAGACGAGATATTCATGGGGTTGCGCAGATGACATTTCGATGTACATTGATGATTGGCAATTCTTAAAATTGAGTTGGATCTTTCTGGCAAGTTTAAAATGACAAAAGCCGAGACAAAAGTATGAAATGAGCATGCAGCGAAATAAGCATGTGCCCGCTTGGTTTGCAATCGTTTGTAGCGCAGGGCTTAACTATTGGCCTCGTGTAAATTCATCATAAGATCCGAAGAATTCTATTGCTTTAGCTATATTCGAGTGCCTTTGAAAATTAGGACTTCTCGAAACTGCGCCACTATTCAATGCAATTTAGATAATATATACAAATTTAAATAAAGCTCCTTTAAACCATCACGGTAAATCGAAAGTATGCTTTTGTAATCAATAATAACCCCACCCTTCAATTTGAGGGTCTTCCATCCTCAAAACTACCACCCCTTCTCTGAAGAACTTAAAAGCTAACGATTGAGTTTTCACACACTAATGGAATAACAACTCAAGTTCTCGTCCTTTAGTATAAGAGTATTCTGTTATGTTTACATTATATTTTCTTTTTTCGTTATTTATATACATAGCTTATGGGGGATTATATTTCGCATCCTTTCACCGGAATGAAGTACTATCACATTTTTGGCCGAACATCAAATGCGATATGTCATTGTCAGGCGTTTATCCACACCGATCGATGCGCCGAATAAAATATGTGCCTATAGTAATGTCACAAACACACTCGGCGAAAAACAATAAAATTTTACTGTAAAAAAATGAGCTGCACGATCAATACAACACCTTTCCAGACCCGAATTTAATAATAACTGACCCCTTCATGAATGTTTAATATCGCCCTTTGCGTATGCGTGTCGGGTCTCGCGTGTCACCCTCGACTTTCACTTTTACAATTTGGCCAGTTTCTGCGGAAAGTGGTTAAAAATTTAAATTAATACCTCAAGAGTCAATCGAGTCCATTGCCGAAGGAGATTTAAATCGTTAATCACTTTTTTCAGGCTGATACTAATCAGGTTTGCTTGACTCACTCGCTTACTGGCACTGCAAGGGCGAAATCACACACGGCGGGACGTGGTACATGGTTTTTTTTTAGATACTTTTAAACGTGCGAAAAAAATGGGCATTCCTTCATGCGATACCCAGTATATTCATGCGATGCACGGTACACAGCGTCAAAAAAAATACCCCCTGGGTGTGTTCGGTAAAATTGTATTCTTGTATTTATCCTTACTCGACAGTGATTGATAACGGTTTTAAGAAATATAGGAGAACTTGTCGACGTACCACATACCACATCCCGCGCTGTGTGATTTCGCCCTACCAAACACATGTACAATGTGTTTAATAATGGCACATATTCATGTTTGCACACGCTCGTTTTAATTTTTTTTAGGAGTAATCCCCCCAGTTTATCTCGATGACCCACCCAAGATGATCTCAGGACTGACGGGCTACCTCGGCTCGTTCTACAACATGGTTACCCAGAGGTTGTGAGTACACCGCTTCTGAAAGCGAATGTTCTTTACGTACATTTACATACATACATCTAGATTAATCGATTTTTAACGAGAACTCGTTCGTCGTTGACCCCGTCGCCAGTTTTGCACTCGTTGAGGTCATATAATTTATTCGAAGCAGGTCAAATATGTACATGTATAATGTTGTGTGTGTGTGTGTACTTCTCGTGATAACTTGTAACTTGCATGAAGTTTGTGTGATCGATAAGTTCGAATGTGTGAGTGAAAGACGTCTAGGATTTCGACCTTTATTGTCTGGTTTTCACTTGTTCAACTTTCGCCAAAGTCAGTCCGCGAATAGTTCTGATGAACTTGGCCCGATATAGAAGCTGGCGGAAAAGTAGGAGTGAAAACGTGTTAGAAATTTGAAAATTACTTTTTTTTTTCTGGGGCACTTTAGTGTCATGTGGTGCTACCCAATTTCGTGAAAAGTTGATCAATGTTGGAAAAAGTTGGCTTTGATTCAGTTCTGGGAACTTATTTGGATTTTTAACTTATTATTTTCGCATTTGTGCTAGATGACGCTTGCTCTACGTGTCGATGAAACTATAATCGATCCAAATATTAAACTACATAATATTCTTGAAAGGTGCAATTTAAAACTTTTTAATTATTTTATTAAATATTATATGTAAAATGCTCCCGACTATGACCCTAGGCAAAATTATGGGAGATACAAAGTTACGCGACTCGAATCAAATTAAAGGCGAAAACACACTGAGTGGTATGGGACGTCACGTATCCATGGCTTCCTGCTGTGACTGCAACTAGTGGCTGTTCCCCAAACCGAATTCGAGTGTAATTGCACGTGCAGAATGCATATGGTTGCATATCCATATGCAAGATTCTCCTACATTTCTTCAAATATAGGATTCAATGTTATCGATCACTATCAAGCAAGGATAAAATATCACCGAAAACACTCCAGGGGGTGATTTTTGGGACTGTGAACCATGTATATTGGCTAGGGGTGCTGTGTATTTAAAGTAAAGAAAAAACACGTACCACTTACCACTCAATGTGTTTTCTCCCTAAATCAACATTGGTGCTGTATTTACACGAAGCCAATTGTTAAGACATTCCACTATTGGTAAGCCAAGCCAATATTGGTCTCGGAACGCCTATTTACACGAGGCCAATATTGGCTTAGTGGAATGTCTTAACAATTGGCCTCGTGTAAATGCAGCATAAGATCCGGGCCACATCGGGTGACTTGCGAGTGACTTTGTTGTTCAAGCGTAGTTGCTCGTGGTCACTCTTGGTCACCCAAATCGGGCAACCAGAAGCGACCAAGAATCCGCTCATGAATACCCACAAGAGTTTTCAATATGTGACGATAGTCCCACGTGTTCATAGTTTTTTACTATGTAATCACAGGGTAAGGCAACCCCCAATACAATGCTATACATTTTGAGGGATCGCGCGAGTAAGTAAAGCAATAAAATCATTGTGACCAGAAATGAAATCTTCCAAAACATCCTTGTTTTGTCTCCTGCTGCTATTTTGGAATATCTGTATCGCGTTTTCTATTCACCCATGCTATTCAATACTGATATATGTATGTAAATCTAAATAGTGTCTTTTTTCCGACACCTCAAATTATGTTAGAAATTGCTTCATTTCGATCAACTTAGAAGTTGACAAACTCTAAATCAAAGGCTTTGTTGTGAACCTCTACTTCCTATTGGTCGAATCATTTTAGCTCATCAATAAGTATTTTCATTCTTCCTTCTACCAAGTTGACTGAACTAAGCTTATATCGCTCGAGTATGCACACGCTTTATACATTAATCATTCGATTCACTCCTGCAACATTGATCATAGTCGTTTTCTTCCGTCTCTCTTGGGTACCATTTCAGCACTTCTACATTCCATCCAAGTTTGAAGTCTCGATAACTTTTTTCAAGCACACGAGACTAGAGAAACGTCCACGTAGAGCACCATTAAACCTTATCCCAGTACATATAGACTTTCCTAATCATTAAACACGCTTTTTATCTAATACATGTATATTATTGTAGCTGTAAGTAGTTATCTTGCATGGTTTGTTTTTGCGCACACGAGCGATTTCCGGTGAACGAGCAAGCGTGCGTGTAAAGGACAGATCTGGGCATTTTTTTCCTTCAGTGAAGAAGCATCTTTTAATCTTTCGGAAAAGTTTGCGGTTTCCTTTGTTCTGTTATTCGGAGGTCGCACGTGTGCGTGTTTTAGCGAAATAGAATTGGAAGGGTTTGAACAGTTTTATTCGGAAAATTTGGGCCGTAAAAGTACCTCTACTTAATGTCAAAATGTAGACTTTCACATTGAGTTTATGGTTCTGTGCATAAATTAATTTTATTGTTCGGCTTATGTGTATCCGGTAAGCTTAGTATTTGTTGGTGCATAGTACCTATGTAATGCTTAAGTTTATAACAAGTAGTAAGTACTTAAGTTTAATTTGTCGTATTCATTTTATTTTTATATAATCTAAAATATTGTGTATTTATTAGCTTTAATGTGAAAAAAAATATATTTTGGTATAAATATATATTATGTATATTGAGAGATGAGCGAGCGTATCGTTTCGTATTAGGTTATATTATTTATTAATCAGCAAAAATTCAAAGAAATGTTAATTAAAATATTTGAGTGTCTAGTCGAGGAATGACTTCCCCACAAAAAAAAACACGAGGATCCCACACATAAAAAACTAATAATAATAACTACTGTAATATATAATTTCGAAAAAGATTTTGTAATTTTGGTGTTTTTTCGTTTGTAATCAAAAAATAATCCAATTTCCTATGATAACGTATCGATTTCGATTCCGATTCCAATTCCGAATTCATATTACAGTTATAATTCTCGATTCCTGTTTCAGTTCCGATTGCCGACATGTCTCAGTTCTCGTCTATGTTTCTATGACTCGTCGTCATAGAAATTTTGACTTGTTTACGAAATTATCAACCAAAGATACATGTATGCATACTTACACAGAGAAATGTTATAATAATAGAATCGCCCTTTCGAACTCATTTTTTGTTTCCGTAACTATGCAATATAGAATCAGGGTCATCACATATTACTACAGAAGTCCTTTTTGATAATTAAATATGTGTACGTGTTTTATTTTGATTAAGATTTATTTATTTATTTATTATGGGATGTGTATTTGTTTGTCTTTGGGAACTCTTAAATTAATGTGTAATGTATAGTTTTAACAAAAATATGTTTAATATAAAATTAACGATTTTTATAGTAATTAAACTTACATAATTGGTTATAAATATATTTAATTTATTATTCGGCGCCATCAAAAAAATGTTTTTACATTCATTTTAAAATAATTTTTACATTTCTCTGGGCTACCCCTGAAAAAAAAGTCGAAGGCGGGCGAAGTAAGTCCTAAACCACTGAACCGATTACGATGGAACTTTCAGAATTTGTTGTATGCATGTCTGGGAAGATTACTGTGAAAAAAAAACGGAAAAAAACCTCTTAATAATAATATTCGTAATTACGATTTTACTGACGCGAAAGTAAAGCATTAGCGCATCACGCCGCGAATGTGACAATAATAGCGCCACGCCTACTTCGCACTCGAATGTACTGACCATTCAGAGCTGTACCACAAACACACAGCGGATGGCCCACGTCAACAAATATATCTATGCTGTGGAACGGGAGCGGGAATTGCACGCGTTGTTGTGGCATTGCAACGCATGCCGGGTTCAAAATATATACCGTGTTGTTTATTGTGTGTTTTTGAATGCATCGTGCAATTTTCACCGATGTACTTGCCCATCTTGTTAGTAATATAAAGTTTTTATCGGGAATAAGTCGAGCACCAAGCATCAAATACGATGGGCAAGATGGGCAAGCGCATCGTTAAAAATTGCACAATGCATTCAAAACCACACAACAAACAACATGGGATACATATTGTTTGTTGTTTGCGTTGTGCGTTAAAGCGTAATTATAGAGACGTACCGCGTGATATTGACAACAATTATTTATTCGTAAGGGCCTTTCTATTATTATAACATTTCTCTGATACAAAGTCTCTTTTGATTTTCTCTCTGTCTCTCACTTGAATTGTATATTAGATTTTAATTACGAACTCTCGAAACTCTCTTTGATTTATTGATTTGATTCGATTTAAAATCGTCGCAAGGATGGAACATTGTTGAGCTGTAAACGAATCGGCATTCTTTTGTTTGAAAATTGAAACGGCGCACTTTAGCCGAAAGGCGTAGAAGCGTAGAAGCGTAGAGGCGCGCGACCGCAGCGACCCTCCGCGGATCTGCGGCGAAACTCGCGCGCGTAGATATCAAAGGGGGCGAACGAGGGAGTGTCCGTAGCGGTGAGGTGCGAGGGGTGATGGGGGGGGGTCGAGGGGAGCGTGCGTAGAAGCTCTGCTCGCTGGCAGCGGTGTTTATCCGGCAGCGGCAGTAGTCGCGGGGCGCGCGACGAGTCTGCGCGCGTCTCGCGGTGGCGGGCGAGGCGGTGGAGGGCGGGGGTGGGGGTGGGGGCGGAGGCGCGGGTGGTGGGGGCGCGCGCTCGGGGGGCGGCTCGCGGCGCAGCGGGCGTGCGGGTCGGCCGCGCTCCAACACCGTGGCCAGCGGGGGCGGAGGCGCACCCGGAGGCACCCCCTCGCGCGCCCCCTGCGGCGCCCCCTCCGTGCACAAACGCAACCTCTACGTGGTCTCGTTCCCGCTCATCGTGCTCTTCAACCTGCTGCGCTCGCTCATCTACCAACTGTTCGTCGTGTTCAAGTACGTGTACGCCGCTTCCCACAGGGTCTTCTCCACCACCAACACCAACACCACCACCACCACCACCACCTCTCAGGAGGAGGCTTCCCTGGACGCGGTCCGGAGCGAGTCGCAACACCGGCTGCTGCACGACATGGACACACCCACCCACCAACCCACTCATCAGCCTCCCGGAGATCCCTCGTTAGCCAAGCAGAAGCATCATCACCGCAGGGCGTTCGAGTACATCTCCAAGGCGCTCAAGATCGACGAAGAGAACGAAGGTAACGTATTATGTATGTTCTTTTTTACCTTATTCACGCTAATTACGTAGGTTATTATTATTATGCCTGCTACGCCAACTCTACGCTGTCTTGTTTTTGTCTCATATGACTTTTTTTTTGCTTTTTGAAATGTTCCATTTGAATATTGACTGATGTATGCCTCGTCGACGATTTGTTTAATTTAGGTTTATTATTTTATACACTAGTGTTTTTTCGTAATATAAACTGCTTAGACATGGCCAATATAATAGTAAATATTTTATTAAATTTATTTGAACAGTTTTATTTTATTTGAATATTCATATGTTTTTCTACGAACCAACAATAGTTACATACAAAGCCTCTTTCGAAATTATATATTAGATACATAATGCAAATTTAAATACATCATTTTAATATTTACACATTTTCATATTATTGATTTTTTTTCGTTCAATTTAAAGAATATTTTGTTGATATAAAAAAACTCTTAAACTACTATTAATGGTTTTTTTTTATTATCTAATAATAAAATCATTATTACATAAATGTACCGTAGACATTTTTTTCTATTATCAAACAATGAAATTCATTTGCATATATTATTGTTTTTACAAAAAAATTCAACCCACCTGAGTAATTTTTCTGACAGTCGCATCTCCATATTGTTATTTAATTTTTTTCGTAAAATAAAAAATGTAACTTATTTGGTTCGGTGAAGCTACATTTATTTTCATCCATTTTTTTATCAAATTTGTTTTTTAATACACTAATCGTATATCAAAACGATTCTAAAACGAAACTCTGCAATCTAAAAATAAAATCTACATATGTACATAAATCACTAGAGAGAGGTTAATCATTAGGGCAATTTTACAGGGGCGTCATTTCAGCTTTTCTCAAGAGGGAGCAAAAATTTTGACCAATAAGGAATAACTTTCTGGGGGGGGGGGGATGTATTATCATTTTTTTTATTTATATATTTTTATCAATAAAATTCATAGTAAAATAATTTAAAAAAATCTATTAAGAGATTAGGTATAAACACATTTATAAAATACAAAATAATCTCCTGAAAATACAATAGGGGGGGGGGAGACGGCCCCCCTAAATGATGCCCCTGGTAATATAGCTTTTTGCCATTATGTCTATTACTAATTTCATATAAAACTCTTTTTTTAATTATTGCCCTCTTACTTTCAGCATTGTTGGAACATGTATTGTTATTTGAGATAGCCCTAATGAGTATATAATTTTCAGTTCAATGACATATCCGATTTTAAATATTTAAAAATCTAGCTATTTTTATATTAGTACTATAATAATTGCTAAAAAGTTCAAGTATTTAACAAAGATTCTCTTGATTTATAGTAGTTTTAATATTCACTAAAAGATTAAAAAGTAATAACCATATTGCGTGTAAGTAAAAATAAAAACTTTAAAATTTGATTAATAAGAGACAAGTCATCTAACAATATACACCAAGTACATACATATATAAATAGATCTTAAATTATTCAGGAAATCCAATCTCAACCGAGGAAACGTTCAATACCGTTAGAAGAATACTTGTGTCATTAGCACAACAGTAATCCCACAGCATCCATTCAATAAACGAGTTGTTTCCCCAATACATTTTCATAATACTAACAACTGTACTTAATAAATTTCAAAGGCTTATGTGTACGTATGATAGTCAATTATCAAAATTATAAACATTTCAAATCGGAGAATGACTTTCATTCATATATAACATGTAAAATTGTTTAACTACACTATACCTGTTATACCACTTCTACACCGACTGGCTCATTAATCTTGATGCGAGTCAAATGTGTACCGTAACGTGTATATATATCACTCTTTATTAGACCATCTGAATTTGTCAATGTCAAATTTTAACCCATTTGACAGATAATTTGCATAATTCAGTTCCACATCACTCAGTTTAGTTAATAAAGGTGCATTCAATCGTAGACTTGCTTATATAAACTACCATATTATACTATTACGCTTTTCAAAACAGATAGACGACTCATTATCTATGCGAAAATATACTACCGTTGTAATAAATAAATCTACAATTATATAATCCACAACAAACATAGGCTGCGATGCGTGTAACATTACTCTTTTATATATCGGATCACAATAAAGCAACGTCCATTCAATGTATTGTCTCTTTTGTCTGTACTTCGACGTAGATGAATGGATGCATGAAAGTAACGTGCACTATCGAGATGCTTTCTAGTTTATAGAAGGATATTTACGAGACCATTTGGCATATTTGATATCATATGATGCCAAGTTGCCCTTGAAGTCGGCCACAAATACCGTAAGTATTGTAAACCGCATATATCTTCGTAGTTGTTCAACTTGCACAATTGGAGCCCGTTATACACTACAAAAAGTATGCGAGTCCCTGTCGTAAGCTCGGTGCATATTCATGGTCTATAAATGAAGCGAGCATAACGTCTTTGACCGGTGTTAGTGTGCGATATGTTTACGCTTTGTAAATGAATCGGTCAGGTGGTAGTAATCGTAGTCGTCGAGGCACATGTGGAAAGTCAGAAGTGTGATTTTGGTATGCGTCGGTTTCGTCACACGTATGAGGAACCAGTTTTTTGACTGATTATACTAACACTGTTTGCGAATTTCGTTTTGATTATACCTTTGTATGTATGTAAATGCTGATAGAGCAGTTGCTCGTTACTTTCCTACCTACTCAGTGTTGATTTAGTTTTTTAATTATAATTGAGTGTGTATTTTGGGACGTTGAATAATTTAGGTAGGTCTGAATGAAATGAATGTTTTTTTTTATTATGTGCCATAATTGGAAGATATGCAGTAGTTGCAAAAATATATATAATACATAATAAACATGGCAAATTCAAAATTTGATTTCTCAAATAGTATTGAAGTTTCGGCATATTAAAATTTTTATATGAAAAAAATGGAAACTTTAAACATGGATCATATATTTATTTTAAAAGTTCAGAACATTTAAGTATTATAGGTAAATCCTACTGTAATGATCAATGATTTAGATAGCAGCATAAATAGCTCAGTGGTTGCGTTAATGCTAACCACCGAGAGGTTCCTGGGTTCAAGCCCTGGGTTGACCTCCATTGAAACGAATTTATTAGGAAGTATTTCTGAAGTGCTGCGGTCAGATATGGATATTTAAGACTCCAAGTCGTCGTTTGCTATCAGAGTTTGCCAATTTATCTGATTTCATCGTTGAAACGGTTCTTCACTAAATTGGCAAAACCATCCTACCTACTATTTAAATATGATTTCTTATTTATAATCTATAAATCTATATATGAACAAGTTTAATACCAGAGGTGTCGCTCAGGGGTAACCTGTAATAACCATAGAAGTAGAATGCATAGAATGGTCATTGGTTAACAAAGGTACAGTATAAAAGCGAGCCATCGAAGAGAGAGAGACGGAAAGTCAGAAGAGAGAGAGAGACGAAGTTTAGCAAACAATGAACAAACTCTGCCGCGCAGAGTTTTTGTAGCAACATTTTTGGAGGCTGAGAGCGATTCTACTTCTATGGTAATAACATTATGGGAAAATATATTTTTTTATAAATAAAATAAATAATAAATGATCGCAGGCTACCAGATAAATAGTATAATACTGTTACGTAAGGGTGGGTTCAGGATCCAAATGAAAGGCCAAAGTCGCTTCACAGCATTTATTCGACGATTCAAGAGGTCCGAACGGATCCACCGCTAATTTCAGAATAATCTGGTCTACCGCGTGTTCCTCCTTATAAAGGACAAGTTGCACATCACAGCTTCCTCGCTCCATTAATGTGTCTATTGTTTAGGCACTTATGGGTCAAACATGGCGAGTCTATTGTTTACGCACGCACTCGCCCAGGTATGTGAGGACTTCGGCGTATCCTTTGTTCGGGCACTTACTGAGTCCCGTTAGCCTGATCCGGGGTACACAGTCATTACTTTGTATAATACTTGTATCAAATGTACAATGTTTCTGGTTAGGTGGGCGCATTGAGGTTACCTGTTAGGCCTTCCTGGTATAGATTAAAAAATAAATGAATTTAGGTATTATATAGTTGGTGACTGTTTCCTTTGAAAAGTCCTCGCTTCAATCTGATTTAATTTATCTTTCAGGTCAGAAAGAGTTGGCCATCGAGCTGTACAAGAAGGGAATCGGTGAGCTGGAACAGGGCATAGCCGTAGAATGTTGGGCAGGACGCGGAGAAGCGTGGCAACGTGCTCAACGCTTACACGACAAAATGCAGACGAACCTCGGCATGGCCAGAGACCGTTTGCACTTCTTAGGTGAGAATCATACCGTACCATGCATACATACATAGATGAATTACTCTAGCTCTTGTATTGTATATGTGCTAAATGTTTTACGATGCACGATCGAATGGTTCAGTTTTTGCTTTGAATATTCCACCTTTCTCTATATATTATATATATATATATATATGTATATCGTATGCAGATTAGTTTTTCTTTATTATTATTTTGTCTGTTGCATTTTTGCTATTGTAATATTTTATTTTATTATTATTTATTATTATGTGTGTGTGTGTTGTCGTGTGTGATAGGTTTGATTATTCTCGATTATTATGCGTCTCGTTAGCCTCGTTCTACAAACTTGGAGCATTGTCGTTTATCTGTCTCTATTCTGCGGTGGAAAATATGTTGTGAATGACAGGAAGAGGTGTGCTTTCTATTAGTGTATTTGGTGGGTTCGCTCCAGCGACTCCCAATTGTGACAATGATGTGAAACAGTATTGATTTCCCTTTTTATTAGCCGTAGATCCATCGTGTCTGTGTGGGAATATTTTCATTTTTTTGGTACTATCTCTTCTTTTCATATTTTTCTGTTTTTAATTAGATTCACAGCGATCTTGATATATTTTTCTGCAATAATTACTCTATTATGATATAATTCACCATTATATCTACCTTTCTCAAATTTAATCGTACACTAATCTGTGTATTTTTTGCAATATCTTTATGTAAATCTACCGTAGGTGTTCATCAGTTTATCTTGGCGGACATTTTGAATGACACGCTTTTGTGTGCATTTCTTTTATTTGCTTTTTTCACACGATACCGTGTAATAGTTATGGAGCTGATAATATAATATAGATCTGGTTTTGCAAAAAGAATCCAACCAACACCAGTATTATATTGATAACTGCAAATTCAATAAATGGTTTTTTTTGTATATGTAGTATAAAAAAACAAATAATAAATTTTGATATCTCTGAATCACGATTACTTTTTTACAGGCTTTTTATTACCTTCACTATAGTAATTCAGTGACATTCTTCCCTGTAAAAAAATTTTGATCTGATTTTCAACCACTTCCACTCTTCAGGCCGCTTTGATATTTTACCAACTTATAGGTGTCAGCTAACATTGAAGTAAGCTTTGTTTCCAACATGAAGCTGGAGGAGTTTATTTTGTGCTAAACTCAGGGCCGTAATATGAGGGAGGGGGGGGGGGGGGGGGCAGATAACCCCGGGCGCAAAATTAAGGGGCAGCCCAAACACAGTTGGTAATATTGGGTCTTTTACTTGATCTATGTTTTTGATATGATTTTTTAAATGTGTATCATTATCTGAAATTTTAAGATAGATTTTTATTTAGAACGCCATTCACGCTACCTATTTTTTGAAAATAACAATATTTTCCTTTTAATTGATTTTATTATATTCAATTTTAATTTATTTGCTGCTCATATTAAATGAGAAAACGGTAAATTTGATATGTTACTTATTGAAAATTGTGAGTAAAATAAAGAATGGGGTGGGGGAGACGTTAGTATAGTGGTTCTTAACCTTGTTGGAGGTACTAACCCCCACCAGTTTCATATGCGCATTCACCGAACCCTTCTTAATTGGCACCCGAATCATATGAGTCGAGTGTGTGTTTAGACCCGAGACTGACTTACCGAACCCCTGGGGTTCGATCGAACCAGGTTAAGAACCACTGCGTTAGTAGCATATTTGCCCCCGGGTGTATTTTTACTAACCTCTTCTTACTTTCACTTACGATCACTTGTCAAAAAAAATTTGGGCTCTTATCCGATCGTTTTCATACTTTGCCATTTTGCTCGGTTTGGTCATCAATATAAGTGGAAATGACGTTCGCCATTACGATGGTAAAAAAAAACACGTAATAGACACGTTTGAAAATACGACTTCCTGATGTCTATCGTCCGAATTGATTGTTCAGACTGTTCGTCCAGTTTGTTCGTTTTAGCCTCTTCTCACTTTATATCCCTTTTCGCCGCCATCTCGGTATGTCAGATTTTAATTGTTTGAACGCCTATAACTTTTTCCACTCGATTTTATAATTCTTCTTATTGCCAAGCCATTTTTCTTCCTGTTGCCAAATGCTAAACATTGTACTATACAAAAAAGATTCACAGATTCACTGTCAAAATGTTTATGATGTTGTTTAGATCTTTTATGCATAACTATACTAGACTATTTAAATAATGCATACCCTGACCATACATCTACATATGGATTGAGTCTTTCTTCATTTTAAAAATTCTACATATAAATATATACATACTGTTATTCTGTCATTATGATGATTTCAGTGCCGAGATAAACTGGTTTTTTTCTATAATTTTAATTTATAATTGATCACATTTTTTATTATAACGCATAGCTTAATGTTCATTTCTTTAATTTGCTCATTCTAAAATGTAATATATATTTTTTTATGGATGTGAATTCGAATAGAATTATCAGCATTCATTATTTCATTATTTTCAAATAGGCAATAATAATAAATATAGTTTAAAAAAAAAAATCGTAATGTTATTCCAATATAGTATACACATATATAAAAGTGAAACATCCAACATTAATGTCGTATTATAAAATGTGCATATATTTGAATTTGAACAAAACTATTGAACATTTGTCCGCATACCCCCATACAGTCAACTTAGAAGCGTTGCGCAAACTCGGAATGCCAGACGACAACTGCGAAACTGGTACGTCCACCAGACTAGCGTCCAACGGGAGAACAACAGTCCGGTTCCGTCAACCTGGAACGCATAGTACTGTGACGGACGGTGAGAAGACAGAACGCAATAAGCACCGCCTTAACACTTACATCTCACAAAATAGCACTAGCATTAAACCCGCTGAAGGTAAAACATCATTATTTTGACGATCGGGGGGGTGCCTCCCCCCGGTCCGTCCTATGTATACATATAATATATATTTGACGGCTGGGCTTTGCTGATATATTTTGTGTAACCCGTTATTTATATATATGTATGTATGTATATCTGATGCGTTGTAAAAAAAGTTGTGATTATTTTCTATTATGTTTTTGTTTTTTCGTTTTTCTTGCACTATCGTACGAGGCGGATATTTTAGTATTGATATTTTCATCACAACTTAGTCTACAACTACATGGATCATTGTATTTCTGTGTGTGTGTTTATAATACAGTTATTTAACATCTGATATTTTTCGTTTTTATATTAATTATATATATATGCGTATGAAATGTTGGATGTTTAAAAGAAGAGACAAACTATTTAATAAATCCATCTTTTTAGTGAGAACTTTCTGATGTTTGTTTTTGTATCTGTTTTTATTTTATAAACCGTAACCATATTGTATTATACATATAAACCTTGTGTATTATTATTTTTTTTATTATTATTAATTTTTGCTGTAGATTATATAATATAATATATTTAGCTTGTTATTTTTTTCAAAATTTTGTGTGTTTGTTTTATGTATATTATAGTAGGTTTAAAAAAATCTGGAATATTATTTTTATTTGGTTGTTAATTAAAAAAATTATAGTCCGTACAATTTCGAATGAGACTTATGTATATGCTAAAACGCATATGCTATCCAGTGGCGTCATTTCTGCTTTTCCCAGGGGAGTCAAAATATTTGAAGGAATGACTTTCCTGCGGATGGGGGGGGCAGGTGTATTATATTAAAAAATTTGTGTATATGAACTATTTCTTTTAATAATTTTTTTATTTATATATTTTTATCAATAAAATTAATGGTAAAATAATTTTAAAGGCTAAACAATTTTTACAAATATCTTTCAAAGCTAGACAAACAAAAAAACAAAATATATTTGGGAGTTAACATTTTTTTTTCCGAGGAAAATTCGACGTGTTTATACCTGACAGTGTTCTAAAGAATATTTTTGTTGGTTTAGTATTTTAATTCAAATTCATAATAATACATTAAACAACGTGGATAGTCCCGTTCAAATTTAGGGAGGGGCTCACCCCCCCCCCCCCCCCCCAAATGACACCCCTGTTGCTATCTCTTTCACCGCCTCTCGACCAATAGCATCTCGTGCAGACAGTAGAACATTTGTATGTACTCGGGAAATGCTATTGGTCGAAAGGCGAGGAGGGAGATAACATGTACGTTTTACCTAAGTGTCATCCAACACCGAATGGACAATAAAATAAATTTTAAAGAATATCACAATATCATTAAAAATATTACTGAATATATTCCAGGTTTTTTACCTCCAGTATAACAGACATGCATTGTAAATAACAAAGATTGTCTTTTCTTTTTCGTTTGCATTTCATATTAATTTTTTCATAACAATTAGAATTAACATTATGTAATATATTAGTAACAGTAACATTATATTAATAGTATTTTTTATCGTATTATAATCGATTTAATTTCAGTTGTGTTGCTTTTGATAACAATTTAAAATACATATCGTTCAATCTATTCCATATTGAGATGTTATACATTAACCGCTCGTTTATTTGTAGTATCCGGAAGAAAGTTGACCGTCGCGGGACGTCGTGTACCGGGAGCAGGTGGAATCATGTCCAAGTCTCTGACTCTCCCGAGATCCATGGGTCGTACTGTGCCGTCTACGCCAAACTCTACACCCGCCACCGGCTCGTACTTGTCCTACGGAGGCAATCGGCATCCCGTCAAACCGGCGAGCACACCTCCTGCAGTCAAACGACAACTCTCGGTATAGCCATTGACCTCTCAGTTGTTGTTTTTTGCATTTTAATTTATTCCACCGTATGCTCGTGTTTCCATTTATGGCTAAAATGGCGAGTGTCGCTCGGTGCTAATTCCATATGTTTACGTTGAAGGTCGGCGCTAATGGTTCGCCCGTTCGTCGGGCCGGCGGTTCCAACAATGCAGCGGGACGTAACGTACCAGCTCGTCCTCGCACCCCGAGCAATCAACCTTCGACCAATCTTCGCGGCGTAGATTCAAAATTAGCTCAAATAATCTTAGATGAAATTGTAGATGGCGGTCCTAAAATACAATGGGAAGATATTGCCGGGCAGGAGGTCAGTTTTTTTTCGTTCTGTGTTTATCTATTTTGAATATTTGAATTTGTCTTAATGTGCAATTTCGTTTTTAGGCTGCTAAACAAGCTCTTCAAGAGATGGTTGTATTGCCGGCGCTACGACCGGAGCTGTTTACCGGTTTGAGGGCCCCTGCACGAGGGCTGCTCTTGTTTGGACCTCCTGGAAATGGTAATATAATAATAGTTCAATCATATTTTTCTTTGTTTTCCAGCAGCAATGCTAACCACCGAGAGACTCCCGGGTTCAAGCCCTGCATTGAACTCGATTGAAAAGTATTTTTGTAGTACTGCTGGTCAGGCATGGATATTTTTGACTCCAAGTCAATCGTTTTCTATCAAAGTTTGCCGATTTATCTGATTTGTCACCACTATTTGAATATGATTTCAAAAATGTATGGTCCGTAATGACATTTTGGGAAAATATAAATTAAATTAAATTAAAATGTTTTCAGATAAGGGATCTTGAATTTTTTTCTCATCTCTAAGACTAAATTATGAACCAAATACTAAAAGTATCAACTTCCAAAGAATGTTTAACGAAAATATAAAAATATATAAAAACCATTGTGGCACTTCTTTATACAATATTTTCCGATCGCTCTATTAATATGAATTACATAAATGATTGACGGATAGATTTTTCAATCTTACTTGCACAATGAAGATAGAGACACAGAGAGTATTGATATAGGTTTGATAGTGATAGATAACGGTGATTCCCATATTTGAAGAAATGTAGGACAAACTTATCGAAATAATAAGATCGTATGAATTGCATATGCACATGCGACCTCGGTATGGGCAACCGCTGTGGTGTAAAGATACGCCTCTCACCGCTGGAGTCCACGTATGCGTCCCGTACTGTACTTTTGCGTTTGTCGTTACCATGAGTGTGTTTTATTTTGACTGAACTCTTAGAATAGACGCTTGTCTGATTCATCTCGAATAATTAGTAGTAATACCTTAGTACTGTAGGAATTATTATTGCCTATGTAGAAGAAAGCATGTGTGAATGATTAGGTTGGCATGCATGAGTTGAAAAACGGTTCAGTTGTCATCTTGTTATGTGACGCGCGAGCGATCAGTTCACTGTGGCTCTCCATCAATAAAACAATGTTGACGAATGAATGTTGTTTTTAAATAAAAAATGCCACTCTGCCTGAAGAAAAAGATCTTCGATCAATGCGTTTTACCAGTGATGATGTATGGATGTGAAACTTGGATATTGAACGCCAAGATGCTTCACAAAGTCCAATGCACTCGAAGAAGTATAGAACGCTGTTTGTTCGGCATGAGGAAAGACAGGAAGCGGAACACATGGGTGGGAAGTATGACAAGGGTAGTGGACATAGTGGATAGAGTAAAGAGATTGAAATGGCAATGGGTGGGCCACGTGGACAAAAGAAGTGCTAGAATGGCACCCGAGATAATGCAAAAGAGTAAAAGTAAGACCGCAGGGAAGATGGGAAAATGTGTGGGGTGAGATGGATGAGAGTTGCGCAAAACAGACGAGTGGAAGCGTGTTAGAGAGGCCTTCATCTAGCAGTGGATGGTAAGCGGCTGTAGATGATGATAAATCTTCCAGCGAGTCTCATTTCACACCACCGCCCATGTCTTCTAACAACCAAATCCTACAGTATTAAATTTCTAAATAATCATAATTATAAAAGCAATGATTTTTCATTTCAGGTAAAACTCTTCTAGCTAGATGTGTAGCTGCCGAATGTTCGGCCACCTTTTTCTCCATATCAGCCGCAACATTGACTAGCAAATACGTCGGCGATGGAGAGAAAATGGTCCGTGCGCTTTTCCAAATAGCCAGAGAGCTGCAGGTAAATATTGTTTTAATGCTATCGTAATCTTGATTTAAAAGAATTGATTCTATGTATGAAATAAAATTTTCAGCCTTCCATCATATTCATTGATGAGGTTGATTCATTGCTGAGCGAACGGTGTTCTGGTGAACACGAAGCGTCTCGGCGATTGAAAACTGAGTTCCTCGTTGAATTCGATGGACTGCCCGGTAGTGGAGATCATCGCGTTATTGTCATGGCCGCTACCAATAGACCTCAGGAATTAGACGAGGCCGCACTAAGGTTATACAAATTACAATTTGTACGTATCTTTTTTATGCATATATAATATTGTTATTTTCATCAACAGACGATTTCCAAAACGAGTATACGTATCATTGCCTGATACCGAGACGCGTGCAGCGCTGCTAAGACGACTTCTAGAGCGTCACGGAGCACCTCTTGCCACATCTGAACTTCTTCGACTTTCTCATCTCACCGATGGCTATTCGGGTAGTGATTTAACCGCTTTAGCTAAAGACGCCGCTCTCGGACCTATACGAGGTATTATTTTTGTTTATTTATTACTCGATTTTAATTTATGGTGTGTAATTTTATTAATCTTTCGTTTGCTTTTGAGTAGAATTGAACGCCGAACAGGTGAAATGTATGGAGCCTTCGGCGGTGCGCAATATAACTTATGAGGATTTTCTAGACGCGTTGAAGAGGATCAGGCGATCGGTTTCGCCGCAGAGTCTGATCGCGTACGAAAAATGGTCGTTGGAGTACGGCGATGTTAGTGTTTGAACTGATGTTAAATTTTTGAGTTGAATTTGTTTCGCCCCTGGAGACGGGATTACGCTCTACGAAATGAAGTATCACATCGGAATTGTGATAATATTTTCGACGCGTCGAAGAATTTTTAGAACCGTTAAATTATAGACTACATTTTGAAGTTGTTCTTTGTTACCGAACTGATATCGTATATATATATAAATTGATTAGATCTTAACGTTTTTATTGTGTATTAATCGTAGTAGGTGTGCTCCATCTAAACAGTATATTTGAAAAAAAAAATGAATGTTCAGTAGCGGAACTGTGTAATTATATTTTAATTCAAAATACAACAAGAATTGTTCAAAGATAATTAATTTTCTTTTAAAAAAATTGTAATTTAATTCTTTTCCAGAAATATGTAGTATTTTATTTTAATTATGATTTGTTATGTTCGTAAAGGAAATGAAATATTGATGTTCCGCTACTGTGAATGTTGCTTGATATTATACAATACGTCACATAGCAAAACTATACTAATATACTACATGATAGCTTTAGAATGTACATGAAATTGTTTTTAATCATTGAACTCTTATGTATGGTATGTATGTATGTAGTTCAGTTTTATCACAACATGGTTTTTAATGTTATTATTTATTATGACACTCGGTAATAGAAAATTGATTGTATTCTATCACAACATCCTGACTCCACGAGTCGTTGAATCTCTGGTCATTTCTTTTGTGATATACAATTAATTATTTTGTATGGATTTTTTTATATACTATATACTTGTAATAATTTTCAACCGACGTATGTTTTAATGTTGACAAATATTTTGCATACTTTGATATTTTACTGGTAGATTTTAATAATTGAATGCACATTAAGTCGAGAGCACACTAAAAATCGCAACTTACATTTTTGTTTATTTAGATAATGGTTTTTTTTTTAGCAACCACAGAAATACGTACACGTTCGATCAAAGGTTTTATATTGTTTACATTTATCAGTTAGATGTGACGATTTTAGTTTGTAACAGAAGCCCTTCTTTGTACTTCTTATTAATTTTAAAGTAACAAGTCACATTTTTGACCAAAAAAATAAATGAATAAAATAATTGATTTCTACACACGTGTTGATCATGTAAATAATCTTTAATTTATAATTATTTCATAAGATGTATTATTAAAAAAAAATTGATATGAAGGCATCTGAAACCCAATTCATATTTTTAAATCGCTTTTGTACAGATCGTATATATGTATGTATATGTATATATTTTTACTTACCATAAAATTTCTTCCAATGACTCAATTTAATATGTATTTACTAAACACATGTAAGTTATTTTAATATATATACATAATAATTTGAGATTGAAATACAGGTTACAATTGTTTCGACTTGTATTTGAATTTACCGTACACACGTCAAAAGGTGCACGCGGCCAACTTTGCCTTACTGTTTTCTTGTCGCACTGAATATTTTTCGCGAATTGAGTTTTTCACTATCATCAATTGTATCGTTTTATATATATATATATATATATATATATATATATATATATATATATATATATATATATATATATATATATATATATGTATATATATATATATATATATATATATATATATATATATATATATATATATATATATATGTATTATAATGTGTGTATTTTAAAGTTGAGTGCAATATCATAATGTGACGGAATGTAAAATGCGAGTAAGAGTAAATTTTGAAATATGTATCTGTATAATGGCTGTGAAATCGTAAAACAAGATTGTTTGCTGTGTGGCATATTTTGCATACTTCGCGAAAGATCGATTTGTTTATAATGGACCTAAGAATTGACGGAGAAAAAGATGTAACACCAGTCCGATGTATTATTTTTAACGTTTTTGTTAACCCTTTGAGTGCTGACGTCTTTTATGTCGAAAGCCCGCCATAAATTTCAACTAGAATTATTCAGAAATCCAATAGAAAGAAAGTGTAAAAATGGTATCTAATCCAAACAAACCCTAGATAACTATCGCTGAGGATTTCGAGTTTTGTAATGGTGTGTTTAGACTCTCTAATATATCTTGCAACAATATAAAATAAACAAAACAAGTCTATTAATGAATGTATTATTCCAAAACTAGTTCCATCTTCTTCGTTGTTGTTAAAATGTAAAATACTCGGCAGTTTGGGATCTCCATCGATAAATTCTGCTATGGTTATAAATTCAGAAATTCTAGTGTAAATCAGTCTTTATAAACATTAACACATTTTACACGATCTAAGTTCAATGTATTTTTTTTCAATGCTACCTGGAAAGGCTTAACGGGTAGTATTCTTGTTTACTTTGTACATGCTTAAAATGCAAAGCCTTTGTGCATATTTCAGGCTCATGGAGTCGTTGACAAAACGCCGATTGGCGTTGGTCAGCATTCAAAGGGTTAATCTGATGTGTGTAAAATAGTGTTTCAAATGAAGTTTGCAAAAAATAGCTTCCAACGCTGAAAGAAAGGACTTGCTCTCTTTGTTTGGGTATTATTTTGTTGATTTGCATTTAAATAGATTTTTACTTGTTTTTATATTGAATTATTTGATATGCTTTAATCGTGTAAGTTGTTTGATTTTTTCAGATTTTAATTTGTAGAAGCTTACCGACAGAGTCACGTAATGCAACGCGTCGGACCTCGTCGTATTCTTCGAATTGAAACGCGTCAAACATCAGACCGTCTCGTTCTGAAGATACGACGAATATAGTCGACGTGGCCGATTTCCAATAGAAAACTGATCTAATATTATATACATAATAATAATAACACTTGCGAATATTTTTATATAGAGAAAAATACAAAGTACAAATACGAATGTAAATATTGTTAAACTGTGTTTAGCGGTGACAGTTCACAATATGCCAAATTTTAGTCGCACCAAGTATACATGTATGTAGCTTACGTTGCGTGACTCTGCTCCGGGGTGATTTTACGACGTAGACTCGTATATCGTAGCGGTCGTTTCAAGTATACGGTGTGGTCAGCATCGGATTATTTAGTACCTGTGAAGCGCGTCATCTTAGCTTAGAACGGCAATCAACGAATCCAGAGTGTTGAAAAAAATATACGAGCTAGCTTGATAGAAGATATTGTTCGAGATGAAAATTAGACTATATATATATATAGCGTTGTCCCAGGTTTGTGTTTCGTCGTTGTTTTTTTTTATTTTGTTTCTCAATATTGTGTGCAAGTATTGTGACTATGCAGTGTGAGCTTATTATGTATTTATATGATTAAAAGTGACCACCGTTGCGATGCTGGGCGTGCATTTCGGCTAACGTAACAATTGATTAATTATAAGGAAAGCGAAAAAAAGAAAATACAAGACTTTTTTGTAATTGATTCTCGATGATATTTTTTGACGCTTGGCTTTTGCTGCTGCAAAAATAATAAAAAAAACCATTGGTGTTTTAATCTGATGATCTTTCACACTGTTAGTTGTACACTACGATATAAAATTTGTACATATGGATTATGATGTGTCAATAAATTTTATATGCAAGTGTAAAATTTTACTCCTTATATTGCACTTATTTACTTGACTGCCCCTCCGTAAACCCTTCCGTTCACTCATTCATTCCTTTTGAGTTTAATTTTAATCGCAAACCAGACCCATTATAGGAAATATTGCGATATAATCAGACATTAACACTCGATGGAGCAGTGGTTCTTAACCGGTGCACCGCGAGCTTGTTGCAGTGCACCGTGAAAACAGGTGGAAAATTTAATGTGATTTCGAATTATCATGGGAGTTATGTGTAGGAATTTAAACGGATGTCGCTCTGTCAATGGTAGGCTCATTTTAAGGATTTGTTACCCGTGAAAAGACAAGAAACCCTAATCTCTAGGTTTCAGAACCTCGTTTCGAAAATATTACCAGCAGCACTAAAACCTGTACTAGACATAGATATATAATACACATAGATGAGCCCCGACGCGTGATTTTGGTCCGAGATCTTGTCGTCACTAACTGAGGGGTGCGGGGGGTTTAACTAGCGGAGAAGTTGGGGAAAAAAAAGGTTTTTTCCCTACGACACAGCAGTCGGCGTTTTTGTTCACTTCCCCACTAGTTAAATCCCCCGCACCCCTCCGTGAGTGACGACAAGATCTCAGCATATCTATCGATAAGATCTCCGCAATCGACCTTTCCTACTTAGAAGCTAACTACCTACTGAGAGAAAGTGTACATGCGCCAACAGGGAGACCAGTATAAAGCGTGAGGGCGGATCTATGTATTATACATCTATGGTACTAGACCAAGTTGTAAATATGGTAAATTTCATTAAATCGAAACCTTTAAAAACACGTTCTTAAAAAACTGCATTTCTTTGGAAGCTCAGTACGAATGTGTTTTTTCACGCTGAAGTCGGGTGGTAATTTTGTAAAATATCTTCAGAATTATGATTGGTGTTCATATTTAGCAGATATTTTTAATTACTTATCTAACGCTAACACAAGCATTCAAGGAAAAAAGAAATTTTTTTGACATCCATTGACAAATTGATAGGATTTTGGAAAAATCGAATAGAGGAAAATAAATTAGTTGTGGATTTTGGTACCCAAAAGAAGTATTAGTGTCCTTGTCGACGTATCATATGGATTTCTTTCTAAAAGGAATATCCAGTTCTCTTCATTTCAAATTGACCCCTTTTCAATGCAAATTTGAAATGAATAAGTGTCAATTTGGAATGAAAAACTTATATATATTTTCTTTAATTTGTAATAAAAATTGTCTGCATTTTTTTTTGACCGTTTAATTCTGGTGCACCGCCATTTTGTGTCATGATCAAAAATGCACCGTGACTTCGAAAAGGTTACGGCGATAGAGAAACAATACAGATTTGTATTTAGTATACTTACAAGAACACCAGTACATTTTTTCAAGAAAACTAAAAGCTTTAGTCTTTAAAAACGTCACAAATGTTTTTTCAATCTTAAATTTTCACCTATTCTGTCTGGTCCATGTCCACAATGACTATCTTTTACTAACCTCTTCTTATTTTCATTTATAGTTTTTATATACAAGAAAAACTTTATGTGATCTAATCACAAAAGACCAATTATAAACCATCCGCTGTAGGAAGACACTTCGGTAAAATGCACAAGTCCTTTTCACTCCATCTCGTACAAAGTTCTATCGAGGCAATGAGAGATAACATGTACGTTTTACCTGTGTCTTTCTACAGCAGATGGATTTTAACAATTCTTTGTAGATTTGTCTTCAAAAATTTCATTATTCAAATTAGCGTACAATAATATTTATACACTGTAACAGAGAAAGTGTTTACTTCGATTTTCATTTTAAACTGAACTTCTGATCTATAGATAAGCTAAATGTAATGTAACGAATTTTAATGGAATCTTATTGTTATAATCAGAGATCAGCAGCGCAATGCTAAAAAAAATTGTTCACCATTGTCAATATTTTTTTTTTGCTCTCCTTTCTCGGACAACGGAAAGGTCTATTATTTTATTTATCGGCAGCATCTCCGCTGCCCAAGTCTGGTTAGAATGGTCAATTTGAGGAGTATGCCATAATGGCAAAACTAATTTGCAGCAAAATAATGTTCAATCTGCTCAACCAGGTAATTATATACACAGCTCAAAGTACAGCAAATAAAAGTTTTCAGATATATTTTCGCTTGTATTAAAATATGGTTTATTTGATTACATTTCTCATAACCTAGGAATAAAACAAGCGAGCGTTTGCTGAAATCTACTTTAATACAAATGTGCAGCAGTTATCATATCATATAAATAGCATTACAATTTTATAACGGAATGATGCATATTCATTTTAACGTAGGCTCCAGCCAAATCTTAAGGCTTAGTTTAGTCCAGCTGAAAATAAACAAATGAAAAATATTAATACAAACTTTATTTATGAATATAAAGTATAAAACAAATGCAAAGATATACTACCTTCTTAAATCCTATTTTGTTGGAGTACTCCCGGAAACACTGACGGCACAAATTAAGGCCATATTTCCGAATGAGACCATGTTTGTTGGAGCAGGCTCGGCTGAAATTCAAAAAGTAATAAAATTAATATTTAAAAAATTTCATTTGTTTTAATATTAGAACGCAACAGCGTTGAATACAGCCATCTTTACATGGCAATATTGACAGTTATAGGTTATGTTGAGGCGTCTAAGGTTAAACCGGCCGAAAGACTCTTTTTAAACAATTGTAATGTGCCCCAAGTACGCAAAATTCATTTGAAAACACAGGAATTATTATGCGAAATGCACAGAATCACTCCGATCGGCCGTGTCACCGATAAGGATTTCGAGCATTTGCACACGTGTTGAGGGGCGGAGGTGCGTGGGCAAGAGCCGTTCCAGCGGGGTTGGGCCGCTCGTTTTTGGGCGGGATTGCTTGGGAAACTAACCAGGAGCGAGATCCAGGTCCATATTTGCGCGGGTGAGAGTACCAGATGTTCTCGTGACCCATTTTGACGGCGACAACCAACACCAGCTAACGCACGTGAACAAGAGACCGAACGGCCGGATGCTCAGGCAGGATCCAGGCTATCGAGTGGTGTGTGTTTACAGCCAACTCACTTATCTCTTCTACTATTTATTTTAGTGTCGTTTTCAAAAATAAAACAGTAATACATGTGAATAAAAATACTCGCCTACGATTAGTTCAAAGCTTGTAAGTTTTTGTTAATAACTCACATTTTTTACAACAACGTGTAGGGTAAAATGCTATAGCCGTTATCCAGTGTATAATTTTTATTAAATCCCTTAGGCATAATGCGCACTGTCGACCAGTTGACGGACGACCAGTCGTCGTCGACATAGGCTTAGATGGGTGTTTACGCACGTAGTCGAAGTTGTCTAAACCAGTGGCGTAGCCAGGATTTTGTCAAGGGGGGGATTTTTACAGGAAAAAAAGCAAAATAATTTATATTTAACTAATATAAAATCACAATATTTTAAAATAAAGTAAAACTAACTGCTAACTGAAGTATATGATGCAATCGATCGATCAATTGCGACAGGAGTGGGATATTTTGCCGCCGACTGCGATCCGCCAAGGGGGGGGTCCAGACACCCCGGACCCCCCCCTTCGCTACGCCACTGGTCTGAACGACCCATTGACCCTAGTTGCATACGTTTTTGGGTCGACGACTACCGGTCGTCCATCGACCGGTCCACAGTGCGCAATAGGCCTTATATGTACATAATTCACTTACATACAGCTTGTGAGTACTTTAAATTGAAGGAGTAAAAAATATGTGTATTTAACAAAAATGAATATTCCTATTAAATACAAAGCTTAAATTTTATTAAACTCATGCAAGGTGGTTGGAGTAAAATTACATTTTTGTTGTAAACATGAGTATTTAATATGATGGGTGGAAGGAAGTAAAGTAGCTCCACCAACATTGTGAATCGATCCCAACTTACAAAGTGGAGACCCAAACTCGACAATGTCATAGGTTTTCTACAAATTATTTGAAAAAAATCTTCAACTGTAGGTCTCTTTCATTTTATCGGTAGTGCTCAAAATCATTTCGCTATCTTCATCAATTGTAGGAACTTTATGACACTGCGCGACAGTCGCATGACGTAGAACGACACCTTGCGTCAAAGTTGACTTTTCGACCAACTTTGACGCAAGGTGTCGTTCGCGACTTTGAAATAGCATGTAGCCATAATATTTTGGTTTTTCTCGATTGTTCTTCTTCCTCGCATATCAATGATACTATAATAGCGTCCGTTTCGGCCATCTTGCTCCGAGGTACCGAACGAATGATTGACATTATTTACTGCGTAGTGTCGCATCGCAGTCGTTCCTGTCGCGCAGTGCGATATGTCTGCGCGCAGTGCGATATAATTCTGCGCGCGCACATTAATACGGGAGGAAAAGCCTGTTCCTCTTGTTCCTGATGTATCCTGCTCGCGTACCTTTACCATGCACCCTTTTTTTTTGATATTTCAACTTAAGATCTTTCGATTTTCGATCTTTGCCTTCCGATATTTGGTTTTTCGTGCATTTCACATTCGATCCCGTGAGGTGCACCCGTCTCATACAATTTCATACAAACAATATTTGGTCGCGCACTGTTGTGAAGTGAAGGATTGTTCAGTTGTCGTATAGTGCGGTCAGACCTTTATGGCAGCCGAAGAAGAAGTGGTATAGCAACTTTTGAATGTGGCCGAGTTGGTCCCAACTCGCAGGATGGTAACCGAAACTATTGCCACTTTACTTTCTTCCCGCCCATCATACTAAACAGTCGTGCCTCAACAATTCCGTCTTCACTCCATACGCCCCATAAAGGTCTGTTCATGCCTAGTCAGCACGTACCGACTTCAGCAGGTATCCGGCCGTACGAAAAGTATTCTTTGGTACATTTTGTATGGGTATATTCATACCAACCGTCACGTTTACGCCACGGCAGGCTTACAGCACTACTCGACATTTCCTGTTCATACCTTACAGCAACATCCGTCAACGTATCGTATCCGTTTTTTTGGCCATCGTGGAAATATACACGCAAATTACGTGCCATGAGTCTGCCGCTTTGCCGTTTTGGACCAATTATCGACAGTGACAGTTGACAGCTGTTCAATCTTTCGACATGGTTTTGGCACAAATATTTTTAAAAAATTTAAATTTTTTACGGAAATATTTAAAAAAATTTTGTCCATCATCCACAAGCTCCTCATACAGTGTCCAAAACTCTCCTTCGGTTTTTCTATTTTTTAACATGGGATGCACATCAAAACGCCTCCGTGCTTTTTTATTGCCTCCTTGAGCTTCTTCTTCCAACAACAGCGCGATTATACATAATTTTTCGTTCGATAAACGTCGAAAAATTTTTCCTGACTTGTATTCTGGTGCGTAGCTACGAATGCACGTGTATGCATTCATATTGCAAGTACTCGACAATACGACGTAAGCAATATTGCGCCGTATCGTCATGGCCTCTAATGTATAAGTAAGCCGATTTTGCCTTGCACTCGGCCAAATTGCTGCAAACGTGACGTGACCGCGTCGTGTAGGTAGTTATGAATAGAAATGTAATAAAATGACATATTTGAAAAGGAGTCGTGCAGTGCTGAAGCCGTGCAGTGCTGTTAAGTATGAACAGACCTTAGTGCGGTCAGACCTTAACACCTTCCCGCGTCCTAAAGAGTAAAAAAATGATTTTTGGACGCACGTAGCCGTGCTGCTAAACAAATACCAAAACTACTTTCATTCTATAGGACAGGTGGTCGAGTGAAAGGTTTCGACCGTTTCCCGGCCTATGGAAATTCAGTTGAGTTTGAAAGAGGATCGTTTATTTGCGTTCAATTGGTACAATGGTTATTGTATATACGAAGAGGTTTCTTCGGAGAAGTGATCTGTATGAACTCCAGAGGCTCATTCTGCCGGTGGAGGTTGCTGCGTTGCTTTATAAACGTTTTGGGTTGAAGTGTGTCGTGTGCACATCTTTTGTTCTTGGTACTCGCGCAGCCCTAGTTATGCTGCGAGCGTGGTTTTATGGGTTCATACGCCTGGACGTAGTTCGTGGTTTTTATGGGTTCAGTGTGTTCTTCCTTTGTTTCCCAGACACGTGTATAGAAACACGTGTCGACCTTCTGACGAGGCGAGCGTGTGCCATGCGTTAATGACTTTCCTAGATATGTGTCGCAGTGACCTGGTGAGATCATTTCAGTTGTACTATATGCCTACAGTAGTTTTGGTATTTGTTTAGCAGCACGGCTACGTGCGTCCAAAAATCATTTTTTTACTCTTTAGGACCCGGGAAGGTGCTAAGGTCTGACCGCACTATACGACAATCGAACGATCCGACACTTCACAACACGGTCTCCGTGACGAGCCAGAATATTAAATTACAGAAAACGCAAATATCGGAAGGCAAAGATCGACAATCGAAAGATCTTAAGTCGAAAGATCAAAAAAAAGGGTGCATGGTAAACGGTATGTAGGCGGGGTACTGTGTGTTGACCGTATCCCAGCCTAACGAAACACTGTTGTGCTTGTCTGTAGGCATATAGTACAACTGAAATGATCTCACCAGGTCACTGCGACACATATCTAGGAAAGTCATTAACGCATGGCACACGCTCGCCTCGTCAAAAGGTCGACACGTGTTTCTATACACGTGTCTGGGAAACAAAGGAAGAACACACTGAACCCATAAAAACCACGAACTACGTCCAGGCATATGAACCCATAAAACCACGCTCGCAGCATAACTAGGGTAGCGCGAGTACCAAGAACAAAAGATGTGCACACGACACACTTCAACCCAAAACGTTTATAAACCAACGCAGCAACCTCCACTGGCAGAGTGAGCCTCTAGAATTCAACTAGATCACATCTCCGAAGAAACCTCTTCGTACATACAATAACCATTGTACCAATTGAACAAAAATAAACGATCCTCTTTCAAACTACACAACACGTGTTTCGTTAGACCGGGATACGGTCAACATACCTTCCCTGTCTTACACTACTTTCATTCCTTACATGTAACATTTTATATTCGCGAGCCTAATACCCGGCCAGGTATTCCAAAATACGACGGGTAAAATGAGCCGCGAAAGCACACTTGGGCAAGGTCGCAAAGAGCATGGTCGATTTTCAAGGTGCGAGGTGTGTCCGATTGCACGCGTGTGTGTAAAAAGCGCGCGCTTCGAGTGTGTGTGCGGCAGCGGTGGTGGTAACCCTGTCGCTTCAACAAGGGCCTCTGCCGTAGCTGTAGCTGTAGCCGTTTCGTTTCGTTTCGTTCTCTCCTCTCCCGATAGATATCCGAGCCACATGGAAAACATGGAAGTGAACCACGCCGGAAGCGGAGCTGCTGCTTCGACGGCCACCACCACCACCACCACCCCCACCCCCACCCCTCAGGACAACGGTTAGACTCACCCCTCACCCCTCACCCCTCTCCTCCACTCTCCTCGCCGGCCTTCAAACTTAACCTCCAAACCTGGACGCACATGTCCAACTATTGCACATACGCCGCTACACACGCCGCTATTTATATCTTCACTTTTAACGCATTTCATCGAATTCGTCATCGTTTGATTGCCGGAATTTTTAAATTGGTTCGGTGATTATTCGTCACAAAGCGCTCGCCCAAAAGTCACTAAAACCTCTACAGCGGAACATCTGGCAGCCGAAAAGTCCATCCTAACGAGAACTCGACTGTCAAATATTCCGCATTCGCGATTTTCATGGCAAAAATTGTCTTTTGGGGCGATCACAATGCGACTAACAAATCCAATTACCGAATTTACATGTGGCTTACCATATACAATGAATTCTCTTGTCTGAGAAAAACACACGAGGAAAATTATTTCAACAATGCTTATTCTGATGATTTTTAAACAATACTACTATCCATATCCGGGAATCTCACGTGTTTTTTTTATGTATTTGTATTTTTTTTTTTTTTTTGATACTTATCTATTGCTCTATTTAAATCATCAAATGAATAATTATGCAAATGATTTCTTATAACTTGCCTAAAACCTTGAATTGGCTTACAAATAAATTATATGAATTTTTTTTTTACAATTTTCATAGTTGAAGATTCTACTGAAATATACAGTAGAACCTCGATTATCCGAATTGTTAAAAACAAATTCAAATTTTACGATTTTGCTGCTTAGAAATGAGTCAGTTGTCTTCAAAATTCAATAATCAAAGAACGCTTGTTTCTTGGAAATTTGATCGCGATTTAAATATTTTTAATATTACCAATATGGGAAAGAAAGCGTTGTATTATCATTAAAAGTCAAATTTAATATAATCAATGCTTTAAAAAACTTTTTTTTGTATAATAAATATGGTGTTGAAACTTCTACAATCTCGGGTATAAATTAGTAAAAAACAAAGTGAAGTAATTACGAAGTTTGCTGATATTTTAATGTCAGAAGATGAAAGCTCGGAGCGTAAGTTTATGAAAAAATCAGGAAATGAAGAAGTCGAAGAGTGTATTTTATGTGGTTTGTTCAAAGATGATTGTCTGGACAGATCTGGTCCGTTATTGTATGAAAAGTATTCGCGATTTGACAACTTCAAAAATAACAGCTAACTTTTCATAACTGAATTTCTTAATGAAGAATCATTTAATATGTAAACGGTTATGAAGGTATTTTCTTTCGATACAAATTGAACGCAAATGTATGGAAACTTGCACAAGACAAAAGTTCTACTTCCGGTTGTCGGATTTTGTTCAAATTTTTTTTATTAATTAAAATCACTATCAGTATTATATGTACATAATAAATATCAAGGAGATTAAAATAATTTAAAAGGTCAAAATAAAATAATGAAATATTGTTTAAAAAAAATACTACCTCCGGTTTACCAATTCTGACCAAAACCTTATCAGCTCTAAGTTAGTACATAAAGAATACAAATATAAATTTTCAATTTGATACGTTCAGGGGTGTGGACAGAATAGTGGGCACAACATTTTTGACCTTTCTAAAAGGAAAAAATCCCACTTCCGGTTTATTAAATTTAGTGATTTTTTTTTATTTTCATTATATTAATACAATAATTATACTTGAATTTTTTTGTGAAGAGCACTCATGTTTAAGGGGTCGAAAAAAATAGCGGAAGAAAAATCGAACAAGAGTAAACTGCCACTTCCGGTTGATGGACGCTTACCAAATTTTATACATAACTTGGTATTAAGCCTCAACTTCTATATATGACTTTTAAGTTCAATAAACCAAAAAGTTTCTGAGATAAACATAAAAAACTTCGATTCTCTAGAGTGAAAGTACTACTTCCGGTTCAGGTAAAAATGTACAATTTCTCAGTCCGATTCGATTAGCCGTTTGGTAGATAATTGAATTCAAAAACTTAAAAAAAAGGACACCTATAAGGGGAGGTACCATTTCCGGTCAACTTAAAAATTTGAAACAAATTTATGTCATATCGATAAGAATTTCAGTAACCGATACTAGGTTTCAGTTCAATAGGACTAACGGTGTTCAAAAAATCCTCAAAATACACAGACACACCCACATTGTTGACTTTTGATTTGAACTGGACGACTACTTAGAGAGATTTGAAAGCTGAAAAGTACTACAAATAAAAGACAAAATACCCGACTATAGATTCCAATATTCATTTTGAACAGGAAATTAACAGATTTTGAGAAATCGACCGAACAACACCAAGATATAGAAAAATCGCCCGGTTTAAAAAACACATATCTCCGAATCTCGAGCCAATCAACACTTTTAATTACCAGATTCGTGTTCACTGGGCCTAGATCTATAAGAAAAGTCATATCTCGTCTGTGAACCAAAAAATAAGTCGTCATTTGTCGAACACTGTTATATGTTGCAAGAAAATAATGATTGTTTTGCAAATTTACATGAAGTTAGTTCTATTTATGGACAAAGACATTTCATTTCATAAATATATATAACAAAGACACTTCGGTGCTACTTTAGTATGCGGTCTATCTTAGCCTGCAATCTAACTTTGAATTGCAGTAGTCTATTTTTATTTGTACCGTAGCAACGAAATGTTTATTACAAGTTTTGTTTTTTCCTGCCGCCCCATAATGTTGTCGAAACATTTCTATCAAAATATCGTCAGCAGATACATATCTCTTAACCAAATCTTAAATGAATAGGGCCAACCTTAACTTAACCTAACCTATCCTGACCCTTAAAAAATATCTTAGCAGCCAAAACCAGTGTGACCAGATATGTTAATTAACACAAAGTATTATTTTAAACAATAAAATACATAATATATCTCGTAGTTTTGGATTAATTGTCAAATAATCATTCTTCATAATTGTATAAAGACGTGACGTCACATAAACGAGGTTTCAGTATGGTTCCACAAAAAACTAATTCTGACTGGTATATATTCATTTTAAGCAAATTGAATAGATGGCATTCAACTCTCAGTAATATATTCAACCAATTTTGAACCTTAAAACAGTTGAAATAGGCGCATATAAGGCTCAAAATCCCGTGCAAAGTTCAGAAATTCTATGGAAGACAGCCGCGCCACAGACTTGTCGCCCAAAGCTTCCATAGAAGATGGCTGCGGGCAAACAGTTAAGGTCAGGATAGGTTAGGTTAAGTTAAGGTTGGCCCTATTCATTTGAGATTAGGTTGTTAGATTCGGTACTATTCAGTCTCAGTGTCACACGTGAGAACCGAAACAGTGAGACTGCATATTAAAGTAAAAACGTGAAGGTAGATCGCATACTAAAGTAGATATGTGAAGGTAGACTGCATACTAAAGTAGCATTTTCATAAATTATTCATATGATTTATGTACATTTTCCAGGTACAGCTGGTACAGATGTTCCTACAGAAGAAATGACGTCGAGAGACTATTACTTTGACTCGTACGCCCATTTCGGTATTCACGAGGAGATGCTCAAAGATGAAATCAGAACAGTAACGTACAGAAACGCTATGTATCACAATAGGCATTTATTCAATGGAAAGGTACGGTGGTTTCACAAATGCCTACTTTTATATATACGGTGATGTTGTACGAGTTGAATAATCAATTTTAAATAATAATTTCAGACAGTATTAGATATAGGATGCGGTACCGGTATTTTATCGATGTTCGCAGCTAAAGCGGGAGCAGCTAAAGTAATCGCCGTCGAGTGTTCCAACATCGTCGACTATGCTCGTCAAATTGTCGAGGCTAACGATTTAAGTCACATCATTACTGTCGTCAAGGGCAAGGTATTATTTTTCCGACTGATTTTGTTTTCGTTTTATTGGTTTTTGCTTTATATTTTATTACAACAATTGTAATTCACAGGTTGAAGAAGTTGCTCTCCCCGACGGTATCGATTCTGTTGATATAATCATTTCAGAATGGATGGGCTATTGTTTGTTCTACGAGAGCATGTTAGATACTGTTCTCTTCGCCAGAGACAAGTGGCTCAAACCCGACGGTTTACTCTTTCCCGATAGGTAGTATATTTTAATATTCGTTTACATTGATGGTACAAATTTTATGTAAGTTTCGAATGATTTATATGTATTTTTTTCTGTTGCAGGTGTTCGTTATTCATTTGCGGTATTGAAGATAGGCAATATAAAGACGAGAAAATCAATTGGTGGAGCAACGTTTATGGGTTCGACATGAGTTCGATTAGGAAGGTTGCGATTTCTGAACCACTCGTCGATGTTGTAGATCCCAAACAGGTTATTTATCAATCATTTCGATTGTGATTTAATTGTTTATTTATAGCGTTTAAAACAAATCTGTATTTTTTGTTTTATAGGTGGTAACAAATTCGTCCCTCTTGATTGAAGTCGATCTTTACACTGTGACTAAGGCTGATTTAGATTTTTCTGCTAAGTTTAATTTAGTGGTTAGTATTATATTTTAATAAATATGTATTGGTTTTATTTGAATATGGCTGTTGAGGATTTTTCTCCTGTCCAATATTGCTAGAAAGATCATTGATTCGTTGTGGAATCATAGAAGTAGAATGCATAGAATCGCTCTCAGCCTCCAAAAATGTTGCTACAAAAACTCTGCATGGCAGAGTTTGTTCATTGTTTGCTAAACTTCGTCTCTCTCTTCGATGGCTCGCTTTTAGACGATACTTTTGTTAACAATGAACATTCTATGCATTCTACTTCTATGGTTGTGGTATTATTTTTTTACAAACCTCTTACAATTACTATTAGGAAAAATTTTGCCTCTTATCCGATCGTTTTCATACTTTTTTAAGATATCCAAATACATTAAAACTGCTCTTCTAAGGTACCGAGTTGGATAATGAAAACTATTTCAATCATTTATCTCTCAATCAATCTCTTTCGCTCGAATTATTTAGCATATTGAGATAGAAATCACACATCCTTATAAATGTGATGAAGTAAAAAAACTGTCCGAATAAACGCATAATTTTATTTTACATAAATATATGTATATATTAGGAAGGCCTAACAGATAAACCACAATTCGCCTTCCTGACCAATTAATTACAAACATTGATTTACAATTTTAAGAATAATTTTAACAAAGCATCATTGAGACATCTATGGATACATTTTTGGAGCATTTTTTTTTAATATAAGTCGTCTAATTTCAAGATGCTTAGAAACTCGAAAATTTTCGATACATTTATGGACAATGTAAATTATTAACAATGCTATTTGAAAAGGTTTTAAATTGTTCTTATACAATTATCGTTTCATTTCAGGTTCGACGTAACGATTATATTCAAGCTCTCGTGACGTTTTTCAACGTTGAATTCACCAAATCTCATAAAAGATTGGCGTTCAGCACTGCTCCCGACGCACCTTATACTCACTGGAAGCAGACGGTCTTCTACTTTGACGATTTCATGACGGTATGGTACATTTTTAGCTGTTGTCTATTAAAAATTTAGCCTGCAGCAGTCGATTAATGCTCGTTCTATTTACCCCGCAGGTGAAAAAGGGCGAAGAGATCACCGGGTGCTTCTCGATGAAGCCCAACGAGCGAAACAACCGAGACTTGGACTTCAACATTCAGATCGGCTTCAAGGGTGAACTGTGCACGGTCATCGAGAACAACACGTACAGGATGCGTTAACTGAATTTCGCACGTCGAATTCGCCTAATTTCTCCTCCTCTCTTTCGGACCGACTGTTCAACCGGTCCACAATAAATAATCAGTAATTTTTTTTTAAACAATCAGTTCATGATTATAATTAGTCGTTAAGGACACAAGTGATCACTACGAGAGTACTGCATGACCATCAGTCGTGGGAATTTTTTTTTTACGGTTTTTACTGACGGCGAATATGATTGCTGTTGTGTGTATGTAATTTTTTTACAAATTCTCAAGCTTCGTGTTTGTCGTTGGTGCGTAATAGTCGACGCTTTATGTAACTATATACATCCGAGAAGTACGTATTTAGTGTTTAGTCTGTGGATAGCGATCGATGTTAAAAATAATACAATGTTGGGATTTTAATGTACTCGGTATTGATGTTGATGATGTATTCGCTTTATACAAATGTTGATATTTGTGGTTAAATACATAGTTTTGATCAAAAATGTTGAATCCATTGCGCTGTCGACTTCAAGTCGTACGCAGCGTAAACCAATAGAAATCTCGTGATCTTTGAATATAAAATAAAATAGATTAAATTAGGAAGAAGTTAGTCGTGTGATAATATTTTATACATACATACAGTGCGACATTAGTTTTTGGTTTATTTTATTTTTTTGTTTGTGAGGAAATAAATATCTTCCAGTGTAATATTGTGAATGTCTCGTAACTGCATTACACTTTTTAATACTTTTTGTATACCAGTTTATATATATATATGAATATGTATGTATTTAATTTTCGTGTTTTAAGTTTATTGTATTTCTATATCCGATCAGTTACAAAGTACTACTGTGATTTTGTATTTTAAAATTAGGAATTTATTTAAGAAATAATTCAAGTGATCTGATGATGATACGGTGTAGTATCGTTAAGAAATTTCAATGTGAAAGAAAGTGTTCAATTTTTTCAAATAAAGAAGGAATCAGCTAAATTCGGAATGAAAAGGAAACCGGCGGCTCCATAGGGAATAAAACATTTTAATTTTATATTGTCTTTTTATAAATATATGTAGATTGTTGCCGATTTCTTTGACGTCTTAATAGCTGGTTTCTTACGACGTTGATAATGAATGTGACACGATTGGTTTTGTCGTAAGGCGTGCGAACTTGCATTTTTAATAAAAAGTATCGTTATGTATGTATATTGTAGTTATGCAGATTTTACGAGGACTAATATTTTTAAGTATCAGTAAACCTTGCCTATTATAGGATGTTTTTTCACTTTAAAATATGCTGACTTCTTAAATAAATGAACGTAATTTAAATCAAATCTGTTTTATTCAAATTTCAACAATGCAAACATTTACCCTTTGAGTGCTGACGTCTTTTCCAACTAGAATTATTTAGAAATCCAATAGAAAGCAGGTATAAACATTGTACCTAATAAAAACAAACCTTAAATAACTACTGCCGAGGATTTCGAGTTTTGTAAAGGTGTGTTTAGACTCTAATATATCTTGCAACGATATAAAATAAGCAAAGTCTATTAATGAATGTATTTTTACATACTTCTTTTACGTTTCACTTACGATTACAATTCAGGAAAAAAATTGTCTATGTAGTCTTTAGTTTTATACATAGATGGCGGTAGTAAAATAAAATTATTGGTATTTTTATTCAAAATTTATATATCTTAATATTATATACAAAACTAAAAAAGAGGTTTGTTTTTAAAAAACTTTTTTTTACAAGGCTATTTTGTTGTTTTTAGTATATCGATTCCTTTTTTCCAAGACTAGTTCCATCTTCTTCATTGTTGTTAAAATGTAATGCTCACAATCTAAATGCCAAGCCACAATCTAAAATACTCGGCAGCTAGGGATTTCCATCAGGAAATTTTGCTATGGTTATAAATTCAGATATTCCGGTGTAAACCGGTCTTTATAAACATTGACAGGGATTACATGACCCATGTTCAATGCATTTTTTTTTCAATGCTACCTGGAAAGGCTTAGCGGGTACTATTCTTGTTTACTTTGTACACAGAGATATATTATAACATTTCTCTGTTTGTACATGCTTAAAATGCAAGAGGGCCTGAAAAATACCTATCGGTATTTTTCAGGCCCATGGACTTGGCAAAACACCGATCGGTGTTGGTCAGCATTCAAAAGGTTAATTAGAAATCGTTTGAATTGTATCACTTGGAAGTGCGTGGGTGCATTGTATTCCATATGCAGCATCCTGCATAATTTATGACACTTACGCAATGTAAATCTCAAATAAGAAGATCACTATTTGAGTCATTCCCACTCGGTTCAGGTGAAAGTATTACATAAAAGTACAGTTTGAAACAACAAATGTGATCAATACTTTTTATTATACAAGAATTGTCTCCTTACATGTAAGTGTATAAATAAATAAATTAAGTACAATTAATAGTGTGAATTTCAGATCTAATCTGATATTGAATCATTGATTATTCATTTCTTATTGAAAAACTTAAATCTCGAAGAGAACGGATTCAACGATTTATAGTCGTCTTCGCAGCAGCACGAGGCTATCAAATCAGATTCTTGGCAAGTATTTGCATGAATGTAGCTGCAGTCGGTGTACTGGCATTCGTATGAGTTTTCCGTGTCTGAAAAATCGTAAAATGTATATTAAATACTTTTATGTAGTATGTGGTGCCCGGAAGAATGCACTGAATAGTAGCGCAGTTTCGAGATATCCTAATTTTCAAAGGATAGCATCTTTGAAAGTCTGGATGTCTCGAAAGAGCAGCTCTCTTGAGTCCATTTTTCCGATCACCATAGTATGTGTATGTGTTTAGTTACAGTAAGCATCTCCGCAGCAACAGGAGTCATGGGCCAATTTGTGAGAGCAGTAGCTGAAGACTGAAGAGTCGCATATTGGACAGCCGTGTTGGGCTGGATAATTGCCGGGGTATGCGCCGGGATAACCCCCGCCAAATTGATATGGTGTTCCTGCTCGCGTGATGAATCTGTTCGACAACGGGTATCTCAAGCCGTTGTATGTCGCCATGTTTAATGACACGGCTGAAAATGTACGAATTTATTAGACTTTATAGCAGTGGTGTGGAGTCACTTCAAAATTTACCGACTCTGACTCCCATTTTATCTTATGATTCGACTCCGACCGAACTTAATAAGATCGACTTCTCTTGCTGGCGTATAAAATTGTTAGTAGTTGTTTTCAAAATGTAAAAAATTAAAGGAATTAAAATAAATCACTAATATAAAATGACATGAGTCCTATTTATTCAATTATTGGTAATGAAATAGGTATTAGTGAAACATAAAAGAGGTTTGTAATAAATTAAAAGTACATTCATAGTTTATGTGTATGAATAACTATTATTTTCATTACAAAGAAATCCATTGATAATAAAATTGAGAATAAAAAAAAGTATGAGATGGAGGAAACAAACAGTTTGAACCACAACACATCAAAATAGGTGCAATTCAACGATTTTATTTATAATGTAATTTAAATTCATGATTTTTATAAAGAAATTGTCAATTTCAATTTCTTAGTGTATTTACAGCAATGAAATTGTAGACTCTAAGTTGACACACCATAATATTATTAATCAAAGAAAATAATAAATAAAAGCCTTGTAAAAAAGTCTTTTGATTTTTTCATTACGACTCCGACTCCAGAGCACTGATTTTTAGACTAATGATGATTCATAGCTACATATGTATGTATATACATAAGGCTTCTAATTGAAGTCTTGTTTTATTATGGTTTTTTTCATCTAAGGACATTATTTATAAGTTTTAACAATTTTGATCGCTTTAATATTTTATTTATTTAAAGTTTGGACCATTGTAGCATTACAGGAATTCCTAATGCTACAATGGTCCAAATAATTCCTAATGCTACAATGGTCTAAGGAATTAAATTCCTAATGGTCAAAACTATAACAGAAAAGAAATAAAATATTAACTAGAAAATAGACATGACAAAAACAAAACATATATATATATATATATATATATATATATATATATATATATATATATATATATATATATATATATATATATATATATATATATATATATATATATATATATATATATATATATATATATATATATATATATATATATACACAAACAACACATTTAACATAATCATAAAAAATAGTAAGCTATAAAATAGCGGATAATAATAATTACAAATTTTAAAAAACAGAATGGAATGTCTTATAAAAAGAAAAATAGAGAGAGTAAAATAAATATATACGTATATATTATGTACAATATTAATATTATAATATTAAAGTCCTTTCGACATTAGTTACTATTACTATTTTATATTACAAATATATGTACAGTCAAGTTGCAGAGTTAATCTAAAGAAACTACTTTTAAAAGTCACAATCTTCGGCTTGCTATAAGATTACCTCCATTTTTTCAGCCTATTTAAAAAAGAAAGTTTACTTATGTTTGTTTGAAGCTGAACTAGTATAAGAGTGGCCAGTTTTATTCTATAAATGGACAGTGACTTGAAGTTTATAAGAAGTATAAGGTATAAAGTATTTTTTTAACAAATAGTAAACTGATATGCATTCGGTGACCGTAATATAATATGTGTAGCTACTGATCAATTAAATACAGGTCCTATATAGTATATAGCGACCCCCAGTATTTTCATAAATGCTTATTTAAATTAAAACAGTCGTAATAGTGAGGTGGAGTTTTGTAAGTAAGATCTAAGAATATTAAAGCGGATTTTGTAGGTTTATAAGTTTGTTTTTACACTACAGAAATGATTCACAAAGTGGTATTCGTTTTGGGTTGGATTCTTTTTACCAGAACTATGCTCATATTCTAAACTCTTAGGCTTTAATTAGTGTTGTTAGACTTTTAGGCTTATTCTGATGGTCAAGACAGAATTTTAATGTACAAAGAATGAATATATATGTACATATACATATGTATGATAACACAGATTACCTAAACACAATCTGCTTTAGATCATCGACTTTAGAGAGTCTTTAATTAGTATTATGTATTAGATGTATTATGAGCATTTATAAGAATTGTAAATAGGTTTTTGAGCTCTTTTTCCTATTACGCTGTACATATCAACATTATAATAATATAATACTATGATTACTAACAAAATTAAATTAAAATTGTAAAATAGAAAATGATCAGTAGATCAGTATGTAGCTATTAAAATAGATATAAGCTGTATTGTGAACATAATTAGTAATAATAAAAAGCATTTAAAAATATTTATGATGTAGTAATAAAGGTATATCAAAATATATTGGAAAATAAATGTAAAAAAATTACACGTTGATGTAATATGAAACTTTTATCAAATTAAAAGAATTAGAATGACATTTTATTGAACTAAAACAACAAATGTTTATCTATTAATACACAGCACAAAAATATTATGATTTTATAACGCAATGTAAAACAAATATTTAATCAACAAACCACTCATCATCATTACATGTTATATATTATTCATATTGGAAGTCAAACTCTTTGAATTCAAACGAATATGTATAATATTTAATTGTAATAACCGCTAATACTTATGGTGTACTTTGATTGTTTACACATGTATAGATAAATCAAATAAAATGAACGAATCACGTTATAAAAGATAACGGTTAATCCAATGAAGATAAGTAATTGATTTATTTCTATATGCAAATCAGCAATAGCGGATCTTTTTGTATGGGATAAAATAATTTGTATATTATAAAAGCTATTTAAGTTGAGAAACTATAATTATTTTCACCTTTTGCTGTATGAATCGTCATTAGCAGCAGCATGCAGGTAGCGTGCAAGAAGACTTTTCGTGACATCTTCGGGATTTATTCACGAAATTAATTTAAGTAAAAGAAGATAAGTTCGACTGATCTGCCTGCTACGTCACGGAAGGCTTTCGCGGTGTGACTGGCAATGGAGCTCATCTTCCAAACGGTTTTGTTTGATCTGGTTCGTGGGCGAAACGTTCGCCAACTGGTTCGTCAACTTTTGCACGAATCGACCAAATCGAAACTGACCAGAAAAATTTACACATTGAATTGGCTGCTTAATCCAGAACGAAATCCCGTTTTTTTATTCATCAATGCAATCTGAAACGATGCATTAAAAAATATATAAACATATTCAAAATCATTTGTAGGAAATTTTGCTATTTTTGGAACTCATTTGTTGCTTGAATTGCTCGTTGTTCAGAGAGCTGGACACCAACGCCTTGTCCATACAATTGTATTACACTTCTCCCTTCCTCAATTATGGCACTAGAGAAATTATTTTTTAATATGCTATGGATATCCAGCATTGAGATGCATCTATCGTTTTATTTTTTTTATTTGTTATTTTTTATAGGAGCTAGGAGCCGCCAAACATCTATAAAATCGCCTCTTTTTTACACCCATGAAAAGAGTCCAATGTGCTTATTTAACGGTCGATTATAAAAAAAATACGCACATAGTTGCAAAGAAAATATCTTTCTCATACCGATGATGAAATTTTTTTTAAAATTCGTCCAGTTTCGGAGGAGAAAATAGGAGAATATGAAACCTCGATTTTGTCGATTTAAATACGTTTTATCTGGTCAAAGCGCAACTGTCGCATTCACTCAATATATATATATATATATATTGATATATATTGTCGCATTCACTCAATATATATATCGAAGAAAGGAACGGCAACAAAATTAAGGTTTCGGGTGTACAGCCCTCTTAATTCAAATACAAATGAAATAAAATCCCCAATAAACATATTGGAGATTTAATCATTTTAATCAGATGACATTAATCAAATGTCCAATGGGTCATTTAATAAATTTAAGCTGTTAACATATAGTGTGATTTCGATAATATAAATCCATTAGATAAAAAGCGCATCAGCTGCAATATCTTCAATCCAATGCTGTCTTAACGGACTTGAGGGTTTTGATGATATTAATAATACCATCTAATATAAGATAGCTAATCTGAAAGTCAAATAAAATGTATATACATATATAGATAAATAGCTCAATGATTATATATGTATGTATGTCAGTGGCGTACGCTGAAATTCTCTCTCTTTTTGTCGTACAGCCTTATTTAATGTGCACGAGCAGGATACAAGAGGAACAGGCTGTCCCTCTTGTATCCTGTTCGTGCATATTAAGTAAGGCTGTACGACAAAATGAGAGAGAATTTCAGCGCACGCCACTAATGTATGTAGTCAGGAAACATGCCTATGGTGGATATTCATAGCATATTAAAAAACTAATTTCTCTAGTACCATAATTGAGGAAGGGAGAAGTGTAATACGTTTGTATGGACACGGCGCTGGTGTCCAGCTCTCTTAAGGGGGCGGTATATGCAGTGAAATCAAAATATAATTTGAACAATTCGATAATTCAAAGTCTTTGCGTAAAACTTTTCAATTATGGACTGCGTTATTCCGATTTTGATGTATACGATTTATGATTTATCGCACACCACTGCCTACACGCTTTTGATTTCGATTTCGATTCAGACACTAAAGTTAAACCAAGAGAATTAGAAAAACATCACAAGATACAAGTTTATATGCGGTGCATTTCTTTGGCATGATATATTATTTGAAATAAATTCAGTCTCTAAGCTATTGCAATATACAGAGATTTAAAAAAAAAAGATGCTGGAACGCAATTCTTGTTCTTGCACTTTCGAATTCATCCATATTATATCCTCTTCATAAGACACCATATTTTATCATTTTGGCCAATTATATAAATATGGATTGTGATTATTTACGTAAGAATATTGCTTCGTCTAATTGCTTTTAAATCATTAAAAATACTGTGAAAAAGGGTGCCGGAACGCCGTTTGCCACGTTCGTTCTTAGGGAAAAAAGCCCTGACAATATGTATGTACTACTATAAATTTGTTAGATTGTGTAAGGATGTTATCAGTAGAGGTAGAATAGTCACAGTGCTATCCATTGTTTGGCAAACCTTTAACAATGCATTTACAACCTTTGAACAATACACGGCCCCCTCAGGCTCCGGTGACTAGTTATCAGTACAGATCGGCGCCGGCGTGTAAAAATGGGCTCGCCATTGTCAATTTTTATGGTCAACCTTTTTTATTTGCTCTCTAGCTTTGTAGTTTGCCCTCTATCCTGGAAAATAGTACCGTCGCGCCTATCCTTAGTTATCAGTAAAAGAGGCACTAGGGTGCTATTTTCAGGAAAGAAGGTTTTCCTATTGTCAACCTACAAAGCTAGATAGCAAAAATAAAGGTTCAAAATAGAAATTGACAATAGACAAGGCCCTCTTTCCTGGAAAATAGCACCCAAGCACCTATTCTTAGTTATCACTAGACTGCGGATAGAGACAGTGCTTTTTCCTGGAATCGGGGCGGTTTGGCTCTATTTACAAAGCTAGAGTACAAAAAAAAGGTTGGGCGAACCTTTTACAACAATTGAACAATAGCATTTACAACAATTGAACAATAAACGCTGTGGATCCGGCCACTAGTTATCACTGATAACTAGTCACCGGAGTCTGAGGGGGCCGTGTATTGTTCAAAGGTTGTAAATGCATTGTTAAAGGTTTGCCGAACAATGGATAGCACTGTGACTATCCTACCTCTACTGATAACTTATCGGAAACCAGACTAAAGGTGAAAAGTTATAAACAACCTGGGTATGATCAGATGAAAATTTCTGCTAGTAAAATTGCAGAGAATCTTGAATGCCGTAAAGAATTTCCTGCCGAAACTGAAGTTAGAGCCAGAAGGAAAACGCGGAAATTTGACTCGATGAACCCTTAACAGAGCAGAATAAATTTAAAATGAACTTTTTCAATTATATTCCGGACGCTTCTGGAAACCCATAGAAAAGTTTTTATATGACTTTTTAAAACTTAAGAATATAGATGACAAAACACTAGAAAATTATTGTACCAGTCTCCAATCAATACTTTCGGTCGAAAATTAATCAGATATAAATACAATTGATCTTCAAGAAGAATTACGCGATGTATCCCGAATGCTACCATATTCTATGAAATCTTTGGATGTTTAAATTATTTGTGCTAAAATAACTTCATTACTTTGTATTCGAATACGTTTGTAGCTCTGAGAATTTTATTAACACTCCATATCTTTGTAGCTACATACAGTGGCGGACTGGGACTGAAATCAGTGCATGCCAGGAGTCAAAAGGGGCCCACCCAGGGTTAAAAAAAATTGTCCCCCCCCCTCCCCATATAACAAAATTTTCTTCTTTCCACCACGCTAAAAACCAAGGGAAAAAAATAAATGAAATTTTCAAAAATGGGAATAAACAAATTTAGGTACAAGAAAAATGGCAAAAGCAAAATAGATCCATAAATTTCATTGTATATTTCGTTTTAACCCTTGTCCTGGGTAAATAGAATGCATCATAAAATAATGCGGCATAAAAGCGGCTTTTTCAGCTTTTTCTTGGGGGGGGGGAGGGGGGCAGGCAAAGATTGGTCAAATTGAATTTTTTTTCAAAAAATCTTTTTATATCGGAATAAAAATGGAAAATATCCTTTACTTTATTGCATTATAAAATATGAAAAAAATAAGCTTATTTTTGAAAAAGTAATTATAAAAAAATATGTAAAAAGAGAAAAAAGCGCCGCAGGCGAAAATTTTTTTCCACAAATCTTCACATGGTCAACATTAATCGACCATCAAACTGAGTCATCAAAAAACTATCAATAAACTTAATTTCTACCAACTGTCTTTTCACTTTATCTATGTACATACATATGTACATACGTAATAACAATAGATAAAGTTTTTTTTTTGTTTTTCTTCAAAGCACATAGCAGCGACTATTTTATTAGTTACCCAAAAGTAACATACATAAGAAATAAACGTAGCACTCATAGATCCTTAGTATCTCATTAATCATTAAATTCAAAAAAATGCATAATATCAATTAATGTCAATCGAAAATCGGGATTTTTGGGAGGGGGCCCCTATCCTATATTTCTATTTACATGGATGTGTCTAGATTAGGAATAGATTTTATATTCGGAAACTGTTTAAAATTGTGTATTTAAATCTTACTATATCATCGAAGTATAATCAAATGTTATTTTGAAAATATGAAGTAAATTTAAATCGCTGGTTGATGATGAATCGTCGTATCAAAATTGTTTTAAGCAATTCTGTTTATATTATTCACGACAATTTGTTTATTCCCATTTTTATTTCAGTAGTTTGTTGTTACATAGGTATCGGTATATACATAATATTGACGTTGGAAATGGGCCCGGCAAAAGGGCCCACGCAAATGTTGAAACTTACATTTCGAGCCTAATAAAAAAAGTTAACCGATCCTTGGGCTGTTAAAGCAGGTATTAGTTGTTTGTGTATATCGTAAGAAATTTATTTTGTTGAAATACCCAAACTTTAGGTCCCAAAGTTGCAATATCCTATAAATAGTTAAAAAGTTATTTAATTTTACTGAGGGCCCATATTTTCTAACAGATAATGGGGCCCACATGCCATCGGGCATGTTCGCTTGTATGGCCAGTCCGCCACTGGCTACATATATAGTTTGGAAAGAAGTTTTTCCAAATTAAAATGAATAAAGCACTACTAAGAAGTTCAATAAGCCAAACAAAACTTAAAAATCTTTCATTAATTTATATTGAATCTACATACATTAGCTGCCCCTCCAGAGCTAGACTACACATCCCTAATTAACGAATTCGCAAAAGTTAATGTTAGAAGGGTATAACTGTAGTAGATTGTTGTAGTTGATTGTCATAGTTGATTTTTTTGATCATTATTTTGAAGTGGTTCGTATATATTTTTTTAAATCACAATCGAAGGCTAGAAAAAACATTTTGGGGGCGACATTTCGAAGACTTGCACCATACTGAAAAAATCTATCGCACGGCCCTGTATTATTTGTATAATATAAATCAGGCCTGAGCAAAATTTTCGAATGAAGGGTTTACAAGTAAAATACTATTTACTGTATAAATTATTTACTGTCATGAAAAGTAATTTCAACATAAAAAATAAGTGATCCTCTAATAACCAACAATTTGGTGGGCCGCACAAAAATTCGAAACGAGCCGCAGTCTTCGTAGGCCTAATATAAATAGATCTATACTCAATTTCATTTACATTATTGAGCTTTAATTTACATTATTCAGCTTCACACCATTATACATATAATTTTTCTTATAGAAACCACATTCAATGTTAAAAACTTCTGTCAAAATTTTCAAGACAGTGAAACTTATCAAAAGTATTTATCAATCTATCAAAAGTATCAATTTTTCATTGTTTTTAAGAAGTTTCTTCTGAATCATGAGCTATAAAGTTCATTTTTGATTTATGACATATTATATTTTATGCATTACTTAATGAATAACTTGAAAGGTACGTCTTGTATTTCGACTATTGCGAATAGACCAACCAATATGTATACATACCACTTTGCGCAATATACGCGCCTTTTTGGTCGAAAAAATAACATTATTAAATTGGGGGTGTGAGCAGTCTACTCTGCTCGTCGGGTATGAAATCTTATCATGTGTATAATCAATGCAGCTGATCCATGATCCTTCGTCTATACTGGGAATTTCCGATTTTACTGTATAAAGTTGATTTTATTATGCCTGCAAAAACTGGGTTTTTACGTACAACAATACAGTTAATCCTTGCTAATACGTAGGAACACATATTTTGGGCATTTTACCATAAATGCTTGATAGATGCTAAAATTCTGAATAGACGCTAAATTGGTAAAATATGCGAATAGATGCTAAAATAACAAACAAAAGTGAAATTTGCATAAAATTTATAAAATTAATAGACAATTTAGAAGGGTCTTCCTATCCCTTTGCCCATTTATTATGTGAAGAAATTGAGGGGATAAAACAGAGCTTGCAGTTTACCATAGACGGTGTTTTTCCTGTCGAAACCAAGCAACTGCTTTTGTCTACTACTGTAAACAAAAGAAGACAGTTGGAGCTGTGTATCCAAAAGGCTGCTCAGAAAAGCGTCTTAAAACTATGTAGAATCGCATTCAAGACCAAATGAGACAAATCTATTCCTCCAAACATTGAGTAAACTATTCAATCCATCTGTTGCAGTTACAAAATCTAATACTAATGTTAAAGAAACGGTTTTGTTTTTTAGAAACCTGCAATTGTTTAATGCGTTAACAGATGATCAATGTTTGGAAGGATATCAGCACCTTTTTAGACAATTAATAGAGGATATAAAAAGTGAATCCACGCTGGATATATTGCTATTATTGATGCCAACAAAAATTAAATATGAAGAGTTTGGCTGTGCAGCTCTAAAATATATTTGGTGTTCCGTCAATAGTGTGGATGCTGAAAGGTATTTTAGTAAATCGTCGCACGAATCTCAAAAAAGAATCTGTAGACATATGTTCCATGTTGAGTTTTAATAAATTTTAATTGGTATTATATTTTTATATTCATGTTTTTTTCTTTGTAATTTTAATTACAAAACATTTTTGAATTTTTCTATTATTTTTTAATTTTTGTGTTGTCTTTAAATTGTATATATGTATGTATATAAATTTTATTAAAATTCATCGAAATTATTTATTATTTAAAATTTAACTCTTCATAAAAATGGATACTAAATAGACGCTAAAATTTAACATTTTTAATGCCATAAAACGTTAAGATGCAAAATGAAAATGCTAAAATTGAAAAAAATAGATTCTACTAATACGAAACATAAAGTTTTTCTGTCTGACTCTACGTCATATTATTGAAAAAAAATGTTTGCTAAAGATTAAAAATGGCCCCCAACCTAAAAATTTCCTGGATCCGCCATAAATACATACTTACATTTATATGTATATCCACTGTGAACCGAAAAACATAAAAAATAGAATAGTATGCAATTTAAATGCTCGTTTATCGTTTATTCATTGCTATACTTTTCTAATACAAATTTACATTGAATTGCACAAACGTCGCATTCAAGTAAATAAGATTATATTCAACGGCATTTATCGTGGTTTCGCAACATCGGATCTTTTCATCCTTATCCTGGTAATTCCTAAATGCAATAAAAACTACTTACAGTTGCCAAATTATATAATATTTATAGCGCCAATAAATTATATATGATGTTTAAATCGCCATTGAAGTACATGGGTAGATAACGGAATGCTTCAAAGTTCAACACGATTTCAACTACATAGATGTATATATAATATTTACTATGGACTAGACATCAGCAACTGAAATATTTCTTTCTTTAAATATTGAATATATAAATGCATATACGATGATATGTAGTTTATTCATATATATTAACGGTTAATCTTTGCATGGATACAGCACAGCACATCAATATAATAAAAATCAAGGTCACTTTCAAAAAAAAATTGAAACTTGCAAGTATGTACATAAGATTCAATCAGTCATCATCAATCAATAAGATTCAATCATTTATCATATTTGATCGATGCATTTATAGACGTGTGTGCATTTGATGAGATATGAACGTTGGACCAAACTTTATATCTCTACAGGCGTATAGAGTAGTGCTTCTATAAGAAAATGCAAAAAATACTTCTAGAACATCTTTAGAATTTGCGATTTTCGTTCGAATCGGTTCCGCATAACCGGAGTTCCGGTTTAACGAGCCCGATCGAGACGTAACGGTATTCGGGACACTAAATTCAAAAGTCGATCGATTAATTGTTGCGGTAAATGTTCCGAACTGAAGCTTTTCCATTCTTTTAGATTGTTAGTCTTTGTTTGAAATTTATTTTGTGCGTTAATATTGATATAAAATATCGACATTTTTTATTTATGTCAGTTAAACGTGTGTAAAATTTTGAGTAGTAATTTTGTGATTGTAATAAGATATGATTGATTATTTCGTATCTGAACAAATTCGATCATAATCAAGTCTACAGAAGTTATGTTTCTAAAAATGAAAATTATGATAGAATCAAAATGATTTTTATAGCAATTGATTTACTATAAAGAAACAAAATTGTTCAACTGTAAGAAATAATTAATTTTTTTTTTGATTTTTAAATGCTTTTTATTACTACGAAATTATGTTCACAATACATCTTATATCTATTTTAAAGCTATTGATCTACTGATCATTTTCTATTTTACAATTTAATTTAATTTGGTTAGTAATCATAGTATTATATTATTCTAATGTTAATGTACAGCATATTAGGAAAAAGAGCTCAAAAACCTATTTACAATTCTTATAAATGCTCATAATACATCTAATACAAAATATTAATTAAATACTAACTAAAGTCGACGATCTTAAGCAGATTGTGTTTAGGTAATCTGTTTCGAGTATATGAATGGCAGGTACATAGGTACCTAATTTAGAGCATCAAAATAATAATTCTAATGGATTCTTCGCATCTTGAAACAACTAGTAGCATAGATCGGTGGTTGCGTTAATGTTAACCACCGAGAAGTATAATTTAATTTCGTTAGTAATCACAGTATTATATTATTCTAATGTTAATGTACAGCATAATAGAAAAAAGAGCTCAAAAACCTATTTACAATTCTTATAAATGCTCATAATACATCTAATACAAAATATTAATTAAATACTAACTAAAGTCGACGATCTTAAGCAGATTGTGTTTAGGTAATCTGTTTCGAGTATATGAATGGCAGGTACATAGGTACCTAATTTAGAGCATCAAAATAATAATTCTAATGGATTCTTCGCATCTTGAAACAACTAGTAGCATAGATCGGTGGTTGCGTTAATGTTAACCACCGAGAAGTATAATTTAATTTCGTTAGTAATCACAGTATTATATTATTCTAATGTTAATGTACAGCATAATAGGAAAAAGAGCTCAAAAACCTATTTACAATTCTTATAAATGCTCATAATACATCTAATACAAAATATTAATTAAATACTGACTAAAGTCGACGATCTTAAGCAGATTGTGTTTAGGTAATCTGTTTCGAGTATATGAATGGCAGGTACATGGGTACCTAATTTAGAGCATCAAAATAATAATTCTAATGGATTCTTCGCATCTTGAAACAACTAGTAGCATAGATCGGTGGTTGCGTTAATGTTAACCACCGAGAAGTATAATTTAATTTCGTTAGTAATCACAGTATTATATTATTCTAATGTTAATGTACAGCATAATAGGAAAAAGAGCTCAAAAACCTATTTACAATTCTTATAAATGCTCATAATACATCTAATACAAAATATTAATTAAATACTGACTAAAGTCGACGATCTTAAGCAGATTGTGTTTAGGTAATCTGTTTCGAGTATATGAATGGCAGGTACATGGGTACCTAATTTAGAGCATCAAAATAATAATTCTAATGGATTCTTCGCATCTTGAAACAACTAGTAGCATAGATCGGTGGTTGCGTTAATGTTAACCACCGAGAAGTATAATTTAATTTCGTTAGTAATCACAGTATTATATTATTCTAATGTTAATGTACAGCATAATAGAAAAAAGAGCTCAAAAACCTATTAATTTTTAATACTTATAATTTTGAACCTAAAAATTTCTCTATATAGTAGAATATATGTACTGTTAATCTATTGAAGATATCTACTGTTAGTCATCGAAGATCCTAAACAACTTTTGAATTTTTAAAGTTGACTGAAAGATATTTAAACTGATTTGGCGGTTACTGAAAAATTCTAAATACTATTTATCTCAATTTTTTTTATAATTATCAATAAATAAAAAACTTCTAAATAGTCATTTTTTTAAGTTTTCAGTCAAGGCGAATACGATATCTTTCTATTTATTATTTCTGAAATTCTGGAATTTGTCGTAGTCATTTAAAATTTAAAATTTGAGATGGTGATTTTGGCGCCCCTAGATTTTGTAAGGTCGGGAACATTGCTCTCTTCGCACGGATATATGTATACGATTAAGTAATAATCGAGATTCGTACTTGAACTTTAATACTTCACCTTTTATTCCCACGTTTACTCTAGTAGTTTTTGTCTAACTTGCCAGAGATAATACCAGGGACAACTGACTCCTGTACCGGGACGCGGAGACACAGATCTATGTATAATTCGAGACTTGTCCCGGTCTACCGGGACGTGTTTATAGATGAGTAATATTGACTGTAACTTAAAATGATATTGCATCTTTTAGATTCGTTTCAATCGACAAAGTTTTTTCACAATTTGTGAATCTATTCTTTGTTAGATTTTTCGGTCGAATTCAGAGGAGTACAACAATTTTCGAGGAAGAAAAAGAATAAATGTATTTTTAAATTGTTTTATTATTTTTTTTAATAAGTTTCATATTTAATTTTAATGTAATTGATGTTTGACTTGTAAAATTAAATTTATTCGGTGAGCTTTTGGGTGAGGAGTTTCAACTTGGTGATGGCATCGGAGTCTCCGCTGGCGCTGATCTTTCCGGCGGCTTTGGCTTCTTCCAAGGTGACTTCCTTCTTCAGCATCTTCTCGAGGAATTCATCATCAACGACGACAGTGACGTCTGGGGCACCTCCCTTGTATGCACCTTCATATACTTCCAAAACCTTAAGATCGATGGCTGAAACAAAGAAAAAAAAAATTGAGTACATAAATAGAATTAATCTTCGAGGCGATCAAAGCTCAAAGGCGCTTAGATTAAAATCATCAGATACATAGAACAATGCATCAATAAATTAAAACTGAAATCATATCAAGACGTAATTTAATAAGCGACATCAGATTCTGATATGCATTTGTGTGATAAAAATAACAAAATTTTTCATGTCAAAATTTAAATTTAACTTGTATTTTTTAAGAAATTCAAGATAAAATTTTATTAAAAAACAGAATGAATGTCATTTTTTATTGTAATTTTTTAAATATGAATACTCACTGTATTTCTTGACTTCCTTGCCACCAACAGTAACATTGAATTCGAAAACGGAAAGAATTTTTCTGTTTGCTGGGTTAGGATCAGCGGCAGCTACCTTAGCCTTCACCTTCTCGATAACAGCTTCGCATCTGAGACCCATTTTTGAAGATTTAAACTGCAAAAGAAGACAGAGTCGATTAATATCAAGTCTAAAAATAAATAAATCGAACAGTTTATTTATTATATACGGTACCTCAACGAACTGTTACTGATCGAAGTCAATGAACAACTACCCTACGGGGTGCCCTGCGATCCATTTTATACCAAGCTATCGCGTCGATAATAAAATATTGATAAGGCCCTACACACTCACACAGTCTAAATTCCAATAAAAAAAACGGTCGCTAGACAATTCAATGTCCACAGAAATTTACTAATATTTTATTGATTTTGACCGGTGAACGGACGACAAATTGAATCTTAATAGCTAATGTGGAGTGTGCGTGTCATTATTCCGTTATGTTGGCAAGATTGCAATGATCAAGTGAAATTTGGAATGGCTTTTTGTTACTTTGTCCTGTAAAAATCAAATTTTATTATGTTTAGAAAATCTTGATGATTTTCAAGATCTTCACTCCTCATTTATGGCTTTATAATTAGTAAAAACACATATTCACGTACATTGGAATGGTCCTCACCTTGCTGAAAAAAAAAAAACAACAGTATTATCACAGTAAAACCATGTAGTCTAATGATATTGTGAGATTTTTTAACAATGAACATGATTAAGTGATTTTGTTGCGAACATACTGTTCCAATGTATCAATATGTATATATTTTTACAAGCATTTTATTGCTTTTGCTTAATTTAAACTCAATTGTTAAAGTATTTAAGGAGTTGCAATTTTCAAAATATTAGTCATGTTACTTGGTTCCGTTTTGTAGAATTGAATTCGTCCATTTACCTACTTAGCCAGCAGTATGGCTCGATGGTTGCGTTTATGTTTAGCACCGAGATGTTACCGGGTATGATCCCTTGCTAACCTTTAATACTCAGACTTGGATATCGGTGACTCCAAGTCGATCGTTTGCTTTCAGAGTTTGCCAATCTATCTGATTTCATTGTTGAAACGGTTCCTTCCATCAAATTGGTAAAAATCATCGTACTCGCTGTTACAAATATGTGAATTTGATCTATGTACATATGTACAATATGTAAAGTCTAAATCTATAGATGTTTCTATGGATTAATTCATTTATTAATTAATTGTTAATTGTTAGCCTCTTGAAATGCAGCGATTTATGTAATAAAGATGCTGCAATGTTTGTATATATACATATATATATATATATATATATATATATATATATATATATATATATATATATATATATATCTATGTAAAATAAAATAAAACAAAATATATACATACATATTTATTTAAGTACTTATCACATGTTGATAATTAGCTTTTTATTTTTCCTCAATATTTAGCCTACTTGTTTTAATAAGAATCAACAGGTTCAAAAATGGAAATGTTGGATGACGTACATACATACTTCGAACATTTAAAAACACTTTCAAAATAGATAGTATGTCATAACGTATAACAATGACATAACGATTGCTTAATGATTCAGTATTATTTTGCATTTATTATAACTTTTTTTTTCAGAATTTAAAGCTTCTGAAACATTAGTTAATTGTATGTATTTATATATTATATATTTTACGTATTTATATATATATATATATATATATATATATATATATATATATATATATATATATATATATATATATATTTATGAAGCCGTAGACCAAATTATAATATTGTATTACTAATGGCTTTTGGTAGAATTATATAATGCTATTGATTTTAATCTTAGTTTGAAATCAATACCTTTCCCATTTTTTGACGTCGACATAATTTTTTTTTGTATATATGTATGTATAAGTGATTAAAGTTTATCTGGAAAAAATATCAAATATAAAACATTTAGATGGTTTGATAATACCCAACTGCAAATTTGATGTCAAGATAAAACTGTGCAAACACCATAAAATTTTTTTTGAAGACTTTCACGCCCTGAACGAGTCATTTTTGAGTGTTTGCTCACAGGCGGGTGAGATAAAAGGTTGACGATAACACCACCACTTGAATTACGACAAGTTTAATTCCAATTTAAGCAATATCGACAGCATATTATACAAACTTGAAATAAAGTAATCCATCGGCTATTTAAGGATTTTATTAAAAACTTAAAATATTACAACTCAGGCATATATAACACAACTACATACTTATATCTAAATTCAGTTCAAATTATTAGTACATACATATATTCACCTTCACCGTTGGTAAAATGTTCTAATTTTAACATAATATGAATACTATAACACATATATTTGATTATAACTGCTAATTATACAGGCAAACAATACAACGAACTGACCTAAACTGAAACATGAGTCGTTGTTAATCATATATTATGAAATTGCATAGCAACTACAGGTGAAAATTTATATTTTTAATTCCCATATTCTTACAATTTCAAATTGAAGGAAATGTAAATAGTTGTTATTTGATAAGTCACAGAAAAATCGACCGAAATTAATCGGGGAAGTGTAGCACTGTGTCAATAGAAGATACGTGTCTAGGTAAATAGCTTTTACAAGTAATTTTATCGTGAGTATACTTTATAGGACGTCGTCGATTTTTACGAATATCATTTATGACTATACAGTTTGTCATGGAATATTTTGAAAAAAATCTATTAATATTAAATGAATTGGAAGGGACAAAGTTTTAGATAGAAAATAAAGCCTTAGGTTCGAAGATGAATGTAATAATGTTGCATACAATTCAGTTTGAACATTAAAACATGGAAATTTGTTATTTGAAATAACTAAAACATATCGAATGAAGAAGATGTGAATCAAAAGTAAGACCAAAATGGAAGATGAAGATGATCGAGTGAAAGTGCTGAGGTAGCAAACATAAGACAGAAGAAGACATGTATACGCATAGCTGTATATTGGATGATAGATGAGTGAAGAAAGTGTACAGATGAAATTAAAGAAGAAGCTGAAAGAAGATGTCGGACATATGAACAAAGAAAAATGCAATGAAAGTTGTGCAAGTAGGAAATGAATGAAGAGGTCTTTGTTTAGTAGTTAAAGTAAACGTTGTGAAATACTGGTTAATGATATATATGTATATGTATGATAAAGACTTTGCGAGGTAAGTGTAAAAAGAAGAAGATGAAATCGAAAAGAAAAATATATAAATATTATAATAAAATGAAAACTGGTATATTTTGAGATCACAACTCCTATTCTGGAATTCCACAGAAAGATATTTTTCCCATAAAAAAGTAAGAACAAAAAACGACATCGTTTTTATTTTGTCAGATTCACAATTTCATGTAAGGTTCCAACTTCATGACTCTCATGATATCTCCAGTGACGGAGCATTTTCCAGCTTGGACGGCAGAACGTGCCTCAATTTTTCCTAAAGCCAATTGTAGCAAGACGTCTTCGTTCAAAGTAATCGTGGCATTCGGTTCTTGATCATCTTCAGGCTCACCAGGATACACCACCACCTTATTCAAGTCCATAGCTAAAATAGCAAAAAAAAAACACATTCGAAGCATTATTTTTATTGTTCTATTCAAGTGTTGTACAAAATATTAAAATACAACCTAGCATATGTACATATAATTATATGCACCAGTTTAATACAATGGAAATTCTAGTTATGTAAGTTGTTGTACCAACAATTGGTAAAACGTGTACTCATGGAATTTTATAACCAAGTGAAAGCGTGCGTAGACTTTTTCCAAACAAAACGTTTAAAAAAAAATCGAATTTTTCGTCGAAATGACACGTTGCTTATTTTTTTATGCTATACATACAGTGTAAAGAAAGTGTTACGCATCGATCGAACGTTAATATACATAATAGTATTATTCAACAAACAAAAAAAAAACGATGTCAAAATTTGACTTCATATTTACTAATCACTTTAGTTCCTATTACTATTACTCATATATATATATTTATAGATGATGTTTTGCATAATAGATCCAGCCTTCTTAAGAGGCCGTGTCTCATTCCAGAATATACCATTCCAATGGGAGAAAGAGAGACTCTCTTTCTCCCCTTGGAATTTCGTGGAATTTGGAGAGTCTCTTTCCGTGATAAACATAGAAGTAGAATGCATAAAATGGCCATTGTTAACATAAGTATCGTCTAAAAGCGAGCCATCGAAGAGAGAGATGGAAAGTCAGAAGAGAGACAAGAGAGAGAGAGACGAAGTTTAGCAAACAATGAACAAACTCTGCCGCGTAGAGTTTTTGTAGCAACATTTTTGGAGGCTGAGAGCGATTCTATGCATTATACTTCTATGATGATAAACGAAGGGCAGAAAGAGAGACGGAACAGGTTGTTGTTAACAGCGAGTACTTCGTACACAAACACGCACGCACGCACGCATTAGACAATTATAATATAACATAATTCTTACTCCAGTATCGAAGACTCTGCTTTTTCATAATAACGAAGAGGAATACTCCTCCAAGTTGACGGGCCAAAACTGGGTCTACGGTTGAGAATTTTACTTGCATTTTTTCCAAGAGTTTAGATTCTGTAACTTCCGCACTTACATTGTTGCCCTAAAAGAAATAAAATCGATATCTCTAATTATACATATATCTACAATATAATAAAACACGTGCTCAAATTTCCATAATTTTTATTGTTACGACTTTATAACAGTCCTCATAGTAACAATAACGAAAAAAAAGCAGGTGGATCAACAAGCATTATATAAAATACTCAAGATTATTTATTTGATATAGTTAACGGTTTTTTTCCACGGGTTAAGTTGAATGTGTCAATAACCAAACCAAACACATGTCTAATACGTTTACATTACCCATACTATTGTACATTTTCTTATACATATGTGACATTACTAACAAACTAACCAGTAGATTCTACGACAGAATCACTAATAACCATACTAACACACTTGTGAAGAGTCTCGGTGATTACAACAAAATGTCTATACCCTTCAGGTATAACACACAGATTACCTCAACACAATCTGCTTTAGGTCATCGACTTTAGAGAGTCTTTAATTAATATTATGAGCATTTATAAGAATTGTAAATAGGTTTTTGAGCTCTTTTTCCTATTATGCTGTAGATTAACATTATAATTATATAATACTATGATTACTAACCGAATTAAATTAAATTGTAAAATAGAAAATGATCAGTAGATCAGTAGCTATTAAAATAAATACAAGATGTATTGTGAACATAATTTCGTAATAATAAAAAGCATTTAAAAATCAAAATCAATTATACATATGTACATACATATATGTAGAGTTCGTTGACGTTGAAAATATGTATATTAAAAAATGGTTTAGTTATGTAATTAATGACCTTTTAACACGAGCAGATGCAAGAAAACCTCATACTTTCAAATGGAACATGCTGTGCAATTCTCAATCTCCATTAAACATCTTGATGATTCTAATAGGAGGTTATTTGGAAATGAAAGCTTGTTAGAATTCATAAATTCTAAAACTAGCACTGATCCTTTTCATATGACAAAAATATTTTTACAATACTTGCCATGATAGCTTGTTGCGGCTTGCTTCTAGTCGAATTGTCGAGTGACTGGTCTGCTCTGTTGAGGATCGAGAAGCCTTCCTCTCCAAAGTGAGAGTAGTTTTTGGCCACTTTCTCTTTTTCGCCGACAACATGTACCGTTTTTGCCATCAGTGCCGGTATCTTGTTGCTAATTTCAGAGATAATGCCATTTCGTGACAGTATTAACCCGATCAGTCGCCGAAAAAAGTGGTCCAAATGAACTGTCAATCAGGGAATTCGTTTGAATTTTTGTTCTAGCCCGAAATTAGAGAGCGATTACGGCAATAGAAACGGACTAACAAAAAAACTGTTTGCATATTGAGTATGTATGCAATCTTGTTCGAGTGAGAAATGCATTTTAAAATCTAAGTCGAAAAACTAATAAAATATAATATGAATATAACTCGTTTACCGTCACGTCAATTGCTTAATGATTCTTTCACTTTTTACATTTACTGTAATGATGTTATGTGGTATTTGTTTTGACTCACATCTATGGCTTTTCATTAAGATCCTGAAGTCATGAGTGGAAAAATTGATTCTAAATTATTCGGGATAGTACATGTATATACATACATATGTATGTATATTACCTATATAATAATATACAGATCCTGAAATCTTTTGGGAACATTGTTTGCATATTGATACATATGTAGAAAGAAGGAAATTGCTGTCGTTTTTATGAATGGTTTTATTTGTACTGAAAATGTTACCATTGTCAAAAAAGGTCATACATACTGAAGCCATGAATTTGAAAATCAAGTTCACGAAATCTATGGGATTTTTGGGGTCGTTAACTTGTGCCCTTGAAGCGTTGGTCTTACATTTTTTTTATACATTATTCTTTGGTTAACAATAGCGTTCAGTTTATTTATAATTCAGTAGACCGTAAATTCGATTAAGCGATCGTTGAAAAAATGTCAGATACAATTGATGGGTAAATCGATTTCTTCTTTGAATTTTTTAAGTGTTTATTTAGAAGCAGACAGATAATATGAACCTTGAATTAACCTTGTCAATCTTGAAGTGCATCGAAAAAACTTTGAACTAATAATATAGGTATATATATAGTGGGTTTGTATAATCGTAATCGTAAATCTAATTTTGATAGCTAAATTAAATAATTTGATAAGGATATTAAATACATATGTACATTTATATTATCCGTGTATGAGTTAGTGCGCAGTAAACGCACATTATGCGTTTATTATATTTTGCTTTCAATAATGTTGATCGATTTTATTTAATGAAGAAATACGTTTGAAATTTTACCATGGATTAATTAATGACTTTCGGTTGTTTTTTTTTAATTCGATAAATAAAATATTGAAAATAGTATAGAAGCATCTATGTAAATTTCTTAAAATTAATTTTTGTAATTCTAGTTAGCATAGACAGAAACCTTCACAAATATTATTTTTCTAGGTTTTTTAATTCAATACATATTATCCATTAATATTATGTACTTATAAATTTAATAATATTTTGAACATCAATAAAATTACGAACACTCAGCGTATTGGTGACTATTATTATTTGAACACTCAGCGGTTTAGTGACTATTTCGCACATGTTACTAAAATCTCGATTACGGAATATCTGGCAATCGAAAACTCCATCCACCGGAAAACATTCACGCGAAATATCATATTTATACGAGAATTCGAGTGCCAGATTTTCCATATTCGCGATTTCCGTGGCAATGACTGTCGTCTGTGAGTTCGCCATGTGCGAACCCAACTGTTTACCAAACCCAGTCAATAATTTATTTAAGTTTACACCCATAAATAACGCACGACATCTATGTATGTAATTATAAACTTACTAAATATAAACTTTCAAGAAGCATAATATACAACAAATTCATGCAATTTGTATGTTCTAGGAATCTGAAGAACTAAACACGCACAAATATACAAAATAATGAGACAATACGACTTGATTGAAGTAAATATAAATGAAAAAGACACATTTTCAAAAATATTTTATATTTTTATACACAGTACATTTTTTTGGTATTCACCACAGACTATATTATCCATATTTTCATCTTCACTAACATGAGATTCTAATACATATAGGCACGTACATAATATAACTAAATTTGCACATCGAGTAAGTACACACCATATCAACATGCATGGTACACACATCTTCTGCTAAAGCATAATTAATAACATAGGTAACTGTGCAACAACGAATGCTGCATTCCGAATATAAACAAACATACATAATAGTCAATACTGTTCGTAATATAATTTATCTAAGTCATATTGGCCACTATCATAACAATCCAGGGCAGAATCCACAGCCATTTAGTAGGAAACTTTTGATTACCAGGGGAACGACTGAATCGCGCTTTCCCTGAAAACATGTGTAAGTTTCATATTATAATTTAAATAAAACGTAATCATATATAGTATGTGAAAATTGGCGATTACATTTGGCGATTAAATGTTTGGAACAACAGCAATCCCGTAAGAATTCATATTCTTCACAGCTTTCAGCAATTAAATTGCATCTGTCATTACCGAAATAGCAGGTGTGAGGCACATATGGAAACAACTCTGCAAATATTATAAATTACATAATGATTTAATTGAAATACAATGTATTTATATTGTATAATAAAAATTAAAAATATGATACCATGGTCACTTCTATCACAACAGCAATGGTCATTTATGACTTTTTCACCGGCACAATAATCCATTTCTTTGTGACCGCACGCACAACCGGCAGAAATCATGTCTTTTGAATATAGAAATTAACAAAATCAATCAATGAATATGAAATAAAACATTACAAAGTCTATGAGAAATGATGATTAATTGAGATTGACGAGCTGCAGTAATGATAGTGCAGATTTTAATAGGTCGTGCACATGGCGTGCATACAAAATTACAACGTGAGCAACAGTTTCTAACGATGCACATGATGCGCATTTTATATTGTTACATTATAGAATGAAATCAATAGGTTCTTTAAATAGGTATTTGAACATCAATTAACCACATCTGGAGCTGTTAGTTTGAAAGCATTTTGATGTTAGATTTAACATGACTAACATATTTATTTTTGTAAAATACACTGGTACATATTTATCAATAGGAATAAAGATAACGACAAAGTATAACATTATATCTCACAATGGAATCCCTAAAACGAGTTTTTTATACGCTGGGAATTTGTTAAAATGAACTTTGAATAATGATGATAAATTTACATTATCATTTAAATTATTACATATCAACTTGAAAGCAACCGTCTCGAAGCTATGCATATTCATCGGTAGTTCATTTTGGGCATTAAATTTAACTAACTTATGTAATTAAAAATGTATGTATGTACCACTGTCGACTTCAGCTACCTTGACGGCTTTCCTAGCGTCACGTTCTGAGATCTCATGCTCCACGTAGAAAGAATTCTTTTCATCGTCTGAAGAGTCGATGCGGTTTTTTACTGCTTCGACTTTTGGATCTTTCGTATGTAGACAGGGTCGCAAATTGTCAAGTGGGGGTCCTTCGCCCCCAATAGAATCTGTGATGAAAGGGGGCCGCAGCCCCCAACACTTCGAATGGTGGCACGCCACCATCAGCAAAACGCACCAGGCTAACTTCCACATCTTGACGTCATTATTATGGCTTCATTTGAAAATGTTACATTTCGCTGTAATTTATAAAATTCTGAAAACAAAAAAAGTTGCTTAAAATTGTAGTAAATACTCAAAATTATCCTATGTAAAAGTAATATGTAGTACATATGTATGTATTTGTAAGAGTTCTACGACATTATCGAGTTTGGGTCGTCATCCTGCGAGTTAGGATCGATTCGACCATGTTGGTGGCTACCACTTTACTTCCTTCTCAACCGTTATATTAAATAAGGTGCATTAAACCACACGGTTTCATTGCTTTCACCCCCCATATATTTAAATGGGAATTAATAAGTTAAATTTGATTGATTTTTCCCTACAAAAACTCACTGAACTTACATAGAACAGAGGTTCTAAAGTCTAAGGCTTATTCAGATCATGAGCCCCCTTTTGAATCGTAGATATACATATGTACCAGTGGCGTGTCGTCATTGGACTAGAGGGACTAGCCTAGTACCCTAAAATCTTTTACTTAAAATTGAAAAATATCAACAATTCAAATAAAATAAATTCAACTCGTTGTCCATATTGATATATTTCTTGCGGATTAGCAAAGTTTAGAAACCGGAATCGGCCCTACATGAGGTAGTGGTAGTGGGTTGTTATGGTATGGTCCGCCGCGTTGTTCGCTTGCACGGAGTAGCCATTAAAATTATGTTCCCTTCGCAGCTATTACGTATAAGGGTTCCATCAAAGACAATTATTTTTTAATTTACTCGTCTCTTCAAGCATTTATAGAATTTCCATTAAGAATATTCTGATTTGTATCTCTCAAACATCATTCGAAACTATTTTTTTGTTAAAATAACACATATTTACACAGAACTTCTTGAGTATGGCAAGGGACTCGGCTCACGAAACGATTCCCTCAGAACAAATCAGTGCGGAGCGCGCGGAAACAAATAAAGATGCCTTGGAATGTTGATTATTCTCGATCGGTTCTTTGACAAATCATTCAGAAGATTAAGTTTTAAATACAAACAAGATGTTATTAAGAAAGGTAGGCTACTGAGGATAATTCTTTTAGCACACAAATGAAAAATTATACTCATTATTACACTTTAAGACAGATTATTATAATTATAATCCAAATTTGCGGTGAAATTTATATTTCAAAAATAAATGATAATTAAACGGTGACATTTAAAATACATTTTTAGGTCATTCATTTTATTTTCCTGCCATATAAAATTTCCGTCTCATCACAAATGTCAATTCATATTTAAACAAACGGATAATCACATTCGAATTGAAGGCACTGATATTAGTGAATCTTGGTTAAACGTCATCAATGACTATAACTTTGAAACACGCGAAATCAAGAGTAGGAAACCGTTAAAATGCATATCGAATTTCGCGCGACAATATTGAACGGAAAGCTAATGGCACCAAAAACTAATTTGGAAATTTTTAATGAGTCACCTGGTCACCCTCAAAGTTAAAAGGGTTGTTTCAGACAGTGACGTCATGCGGAAGTGAATTTGTTTGACGTCTCATTTCAATCGATATTCGTTTTGGTAAAGGTTTACGTGCTAACACTTAAACGCCGTTGTGCAAAATGTTTTCAATGTAATGTAAGTTATACTGTATTTTTATTGTTTGTCATAATCTTGGGAAAGCTACGTTTCAATTAATTCGTCTACTGCTTTCTGGAGGGGATATAAAATAATGAAAAGGTAACAAATAACACTTCAGATTCACCATTATATCATTCCCGAGGAAGTTTTTCGCGACTTTAGTATTAGTAAGATATGATGGCAGATATCAGAGGTCTGCTTAAATGTGGTAAAGCAAAATGTTGGAGCTGTAAGTTTCGGAAGCAGCAGAACATGGACTCTTCTGGAACAATAAGATTAAGATATTGAAGAAAAATTAAATAGAACAGATATGAAAATTATATTATTTAAATTGTAACAGCATATGGATTTATGTACATACATATGTATATGTATATATACATACATATATACTTAAGAAAAACAAATACTTATATAGATACATATGTATATACATTTTTTACTTTTATTCCTATTGGTTAAATTAATTTTAATGATTATAATAATATATATAATGAGTAAAATTTGGCACTTAGAGTTATAATTCCGAACTTTTGGATTGTGTAATAGAAATTTACTAAATATGTTATGTATGTACAGTATACTTGTAATTCATATTCATTTTCGTGCTCAAGTAGGCAAAAATCTATAATGACAAAAATAAAAATCATGAAAACACGACTAGTGATCAATCATCATCATCATCATCATCTATAGCCGCTCACCATCCCCTGTTGGATGAAGGCCTCTCCAACAAGCTTCCACTCGTCTCTGTTTTGCACAACTCTCATCCATCTCACCTCACACATTTTCTTTCACCCTTTTCATTCTTTCGGGTACCACTCTAGCACTTCCTTTGTCCACCTTTGGCCCATCCTTCTAGCCAAGTGGCCCACCCTTTTCAATCTCTTTACTTTCTCACCCACGTATTCCGCTTCCTGTCTTTCTTCATTATGCCTAGCATAATGCGTTCCAAACTTCTTTGAGTGCATTGCACTTTGTGTAGCATCTTGGCGTTCAATGTCCAAGTTTCACATCCATACGCATTGATCGAAGATCTTTTTCTTCAGGCAGAGTGGAATTTTTGATTTAAAAACAACATTCATTCGTCCAAATGTACTCCATCCTAATTTCATACGTCTCTTTATTTCTTCTTATATAAAGAGGTAAAATTAGTTAATGACCAACTTGAATCTATTGATACTTCGTTTAGACTTTGTATGTTTGTTTGTTTGATTCGTAGAATCCGTGATGCTCAATTTAATAAAAAAACAAATGAATATTCAAATAAATTTAAATAAAATAAAGCTATTCAAATAAATTTAATAAAATGTTTACTATTAGATTGGCCATGTTTAAGCGGTTAATATTACAACTACCGAGAGAAGCCGGGTAAAAACACTAGTACATTATAAAATAAAAACATGAAGTCCGTTTGAGCGATGCTTTTTTAGTAAGTACATACGTTTTTTTACAGTGGAAATATCAAAAGCGATAAAAAAAAGAAAATGGATTAGCGGACGAGCAAATAGTACATAAAAGGACGACAATTCAAACCAATATTGCGATATTAGATGGTGCAATTGGATAATTGTTCTGTGCGAGTACACTGAAATTACGATACGACATGCGATCATCGTTCGCGAAGAAGATCGCTGAAATCAGCGAAATTGGTTTACTAATCGAGGCTGATCAAACAAAGCTGTGTACTGTAATAGTCTAGAATCAATGACGTACGTTAAAGTATTGTGTAAAACTCAAAATAGGGTGTCAGGCAACGGGCTAAAAATCGTTACAAACTATGGGTGAGTCATCTCGATATCTACATATAAAAGAAAATTTTCTTCTACAGTAAATGTTAGCTCACTTCATTGTGAAAACTTCGAATCTGTAAATATACGATGAAATCAACGTTAGCACTCTATAGAATTTCTTTGTCCTGAATATGGAGCATGAACTAAATCTAACGTCTAGGTCAATATTGATTTTTAGTGTACCCAGTTGAGCTTCTTTTCCGCAAATTTACTACTTAGAATAGTGTTTCTCAAATTGTTGAGCTCGAATGTTCGAAAAATGCGTTTTTATTGAAAAAAATTCCACACGGCGCATTTCTTCTGTGTAAACAAAAACATGTACAGTTAAAATTTTAATAAAAAAATATATATTAAGGAAGATATAAACAAAACAAATTAAAGTTTTGGGTGATGCAAACTATCGAATATGATTTTAAGGTGGTCGCAACCAAAAGAAATGTTCGACAACCTCTGATTTGGATTATTTGAAATTCGATCTAGCATATTGATAATCTTTTACGACTGCATGAGCATTACAGTTTAAATATGAAGACGATTGTTAATCAATTCTAGAGGCATCGCTCGTCCAGGTGGGCTTGCATTGCGAACGGATGAATGTCTTGTCTAAAATTCCAAATAAGGACTCATTGACCCATTATTGTGTCCTGAACACGTACCCCAACCCATGTGACTCAGCCGAATCAACTACCGTGCACTGCAGTGAAGTTTTTGGAACAATGCGGTCCTACACAGATTTGACCAGCAAAAGTCCATCAATTTTACTTCCATCTACAAATATTATATAAACTGTCACGAATTGTAAAACCCAAGTTAAAGAACAACTAGTGTATCGCAGTTGAATCTATCGGATTAAATTAGGAAAATTGGAGCAGCAGAACAGTAGTTCTTTAACAGAAGAATACAAATTTTGGCTATCGAAACTGTTCACAGGTATGTCCATCATCAGAGTTAAGAAGTCCTGACAAGAAAGAACAAGAAAAAGCTATGTAGAATAGTACATGTTTTGGATCATGCTATGAATCAAGTTTAAGATGTAATCAACAAACAAACGAACCAATATTTGAATAAGGAAGATTTACGTATACTTCTGCTCCAGCTGTTTTGTCCTCAACTGGGTAGATGATCTTTAGAAATTAGATAGTTACATTCTAAACACTAACAATAACTAATAATGTAGTACAATTGTCGATCAAAACTTTTAATAACCAAATCTGCAGCAGGTAACCAACCACTATAGCTTTTTCTCGATGTTCTGGGTAACTGTGGTCTTGTTTAATTAATTGGCATTGATTAATAGCATTGAAACATACAAATTTTGGTTATAAACTCTGTTGACATGTCTGTCTATCATCAGTGTTAAGAAGTCCTGGTCAGAAAGAACAAGACCAAGAATATATGTAGGATAGTACAGGTTTTGGGTCATTCTATGAATCAAGTTTCACATAGATCTAATCAACAAACAAAACGAACCAATATTGGAATAAGAAAGATTTATACTCTGCTTCAGCTGTCTGTCCTCAAATAGGTAGATGATCTTTAGAACTTAAATAGTGACATTCTAAGCACCAACAATAACAACCAAAATTGTAGCACAATTGTCCATCAAAACTTGGAATAACCAAATCTGCAGCAGGTAACCACTATAGCTTTTTCTCGATGATCTATGCAACTGTGGCCTTGTCTGCGAATTAACTGTGACTCGATGCTCATGAGGATGTACATACATACATATACATGGATGTAAGAATTGAAACACGGTGTGTCCAATGTGACACTGCAGCATTAATATGGCTTTGAGGAGTGTGTATGTGTCTATTTGCGATTTGGGTCGGATTTTATTTTTTCTTTATTTCAGTTTTTGTCTACGTAACGTAATGGCTATTGAACTGTCATGTCACTATGACACATTTGCATGCGTGAGGGTCGCACGTTTCCTATCTTGAGAATCGTGTCTTGCGGTTCAATATACCTATGTAATGTACATACATATAATACATACATACCTAATATTTACAATAATTTAATAAGCACTATTGTATATTTTTATTCCATTATAAAAACCACATATGCATGTCCAAACTGATCGTATGCTTGCTTATCTGTCATATAGTTTTGATTTTTTTGTATATGTACAATACCCAGAGATCTTAATCTGGAATGTACATAATACGTAATAGGTAATTTTTTGGTGCCAGAAGTTAGATTGAAACATACGGGAAGCCGGGAGTTTCTTAGAGAATTTTCGTTGGAAAAGGTCAAAACTAATCTTCGGCGTTGGGTGGGTGCTCGTTAAATAACAATAGACCGCTACAAATTAAGACAGCAAAAAAGCAAGGTTGACAATAGTGAACCATTTCTTATGCCAAAAGCATCGTCCCAACGCCGATCTTTGTTCATAACGAAGCTTCAGCTATCGTTGGGGCACTTATGCCAATTTCTTAGAAAAGGCGTGTTTTTACAATATTTTTCTTGCTTGAGACACCGATTGACAAAAATCGGCTTTCGATGGATGCTTTTCGCACAAAAAAATTATAGTTATTTGATGAACGGTCAGATGAAGACTGATGAACGGTCTATCGTTAGTTAACGAGTAGCCAAAGTCTATTCATAACATTAAAAAATAGTACAAAGAGGTATTTGCTCATTTGTTTTTTTTTTCTATGACGAGTGACGACACTCTTGAAGTAAAACTTCTTTATGTACGGCATTTCTTTGATTATCAGCGTCACGAAACGTTGCAACGCTGAAATATTGCACGAAACTGAAGTGAGACGACGGGAAAGCGTATCATTGTCCCAGCTCCTCCTCGTCCTCTCTTTTTACAAACCTCTTCTTACTTTCACTTAAGATTACTATAATTACAAGCTTTTTTCTCATTGAGAATCACCTTATAAACCCGTTCATTAACTTATAAGTAGTGAGCGGACCCAAAGCGCGTCGTTCATTGTTCAATTGTTCACCGTGCTTTGTTAAAGGTTCGCCGAACCTTTTTTTTTGCACTCTAGCTTTGTAAATAGAGCCAAACCACCCCGATTTCTGGAAAAAGCACGCTCCCTATCCGCCCTTTACTTATAAGCTTTCAATCAAATCACATGTTTATTCTCAATACTATTTTTTTTCATATTGTATGTATTATATATTTATGAAATATATACTTAAGTTTTCTTTTTTCTCAAAATTTTTTCGCTGACGACTGACTAGAAAATTTCTGTTGGATCAATTCGATTACGTTATCAACCAGGTTTCAATGATTTAAAGTTTCCTTTTAAAGGATACATACAGAAAATAAGGAATATACATATATGTACATATGTCATTTGACAGCTGTTTGCAGAAGGGAGAAAATTATGCGATTCCTATTGATTTTAGCAATAGTATTATAATGTGGGAACACGAGAGAGAGAGAGAGAGAGAGAGAGAGAGAGAGAGAGAGAGAGAGAGAGAGAGAACAATGGAGACCCCCGAACTGGCCTAACGAGGCCTAAGTTAGTGGCTGCTAGAGTTCTCAGAACCCAAGAGCAAGAGAGAGCGAGTGCGTAAGACTCACTTAAAACTGTACGTACTTGGACAATAGACAATAGATACATAAACAGTTCGGGGAAGCTGTGGTGAGCAACTTGCCCTTTATAAGGAGGTACTTCCAAGGAGGCCAGATCGAGAATATACAAGAATATCATTCAATAAATGCTGTGAAGCGACTTTGGCCTTTCATTTGGATTCTCAACCCACCCCCACGCAACAGTATAAATCTTTTGAGGTTTATAATCTCCCAATACTGAAAACATTAAGATTTCACCTTGCAAAGGCTACTGAAATGAAATATAAATTGAGGAAATCACATCGGTATCTGTATTCGACTAAATTTGCGTGTCTATACGAGTCGATATAAGATTTCCTGTAAAATCAAACTAATGCTGGTTTGGCACGATGCGAGTAGCTTGGACGAGTAACTTGGACGTCTAAAACGTTGCCATGCAGCGAGTAACATCCAAGTTACTTGACCCAAGCTATTCGCATCGTGTAAACCCGGTATAAACTCTTGGCCACGTTTGGACAAACCTTTAACAAGGAAAGTGTATTATGTGACTACATAGCTTGTGACTAGCTTTAATCAACAAAATTTGCATGTCTAAACCAGTCAAGTTCTAGAATTTACTGTAATAATTGTCTCCATTGATATAAATATGTACGAAATTGACTAAACGCAATTCGTTATACGGATATTTGTATAAAAATATATTAACAGGTGGACATGGCGTAATAATTCGACATGAAAAGTGACAGACGAGGATTTCAATAATCGACAATTCTAATTTTGACAGTTGGCACGAGGAAGGGCATATGTGTAAAATAGCGCGGAAACTTTTACGAAGCGCAATTCGACCCAATTAATTTACTACGACGTTTAATTGAACGCTAAACTCAACCATCGTCCTTCTTGGGTCAATCCAGAGGGTCAATTGATAGATGCATTTGAATCATGAAACTGGTACTAAGGTTTAACCCTATCTCATTTCACCGGAAAAAATATAAACAGTTTTGTTTTAATCTTAATGTCTTTGGCGTGTGGTGTTTATGAATGTACCTATACATAATCAGTTCCTTTCAAATGAATGACAGCTTAAGATAAGAACGCGATTATTTAAAAAAAGAATTCTTTAATTTATCGGTCTTTACTATTTAGTTGACTTAAATACGGATATAATGTGATGTGCTTGTTTGAAGTAGAACACGTGTGTAGAATGAGGCAAGTTTATTGATATTGAAGCTATAATAACATTCATTATATAGCCTATGAATGAAGTAAAAAAATATATATGAGAGATAGTGAGAGCCCATTATGCAAATTTTATAAGATATGGTGCGAAAACGATAAATATGTATATAGACGTTTAAACAATTAAAATCCGAAAAAACGAGTGCATTGCGGAAAGTCAAACAACTACCTATTAAATATCAACGTATCCAAAAATATCGCAAAATTAGACGTGAATATTACGACTATTTTTCACCATCGAACTATAAAAATCGTTTGAAATTTCCATCGTTGACCAAACCGCGCAAAATGGCAAAGTTTCAAAACGATTTGAAGACTAGGAATTTTAGCTCAATCTTTTGAGAAAGCAAACTAATAACAGCCTTGTAATAATAAAAAGCGAGGAACTGATTTTCAAATTTCAACTTCGTATGAATGGAACTCTTATTCTTAAACGTATGGTACCTTTATAAAAATATACAAAGAGCATTTCGTTAATTTTGTTTAAATTGAAAGTAGGCAGTCATTGAAATTGTGCAAATTTTAATGATTCTTATCTGTGTATATAATATGTGCAATTGTGCATATGCATGTACATACATATTTAGAATTGAAGGTGTTTTTGTATGGTTGACCAAGGTTTAATCTGTCTTATTTATTTTTAATCCAATATATTATGTTCATATGTGTTAATTAACTAGGAATTGCAATTTATCGTCAAACTTCATTTACCGGTAGTAACTTCTTCCATTGCCGGTTTACCGGTTTTTATTGGTAAATGAAAAAAAAAGGATTCGATATCTTTATGTGGTTACTTTTCCTAACAACACTAATCTAGATTGAACCGTAATTAATTAAAAATGAATCTCAGGTGAATAATCTAATATATAATTTCGAAAGAGACTTTATACGTACATACATATGTACATATATCTTTGGTTGGGAACTGTTGGGAAAGTTTCTATGACAACGATTCGATTTTTTTTTCCATTCAAATAAATTTAATAAAAAAACAAATGAATATTTACTATTATATTCGCCATGTTAAAGCTGTTTATATTACAAATACTGAGCGAAGCCGGGTAAAACAACTAGTGTCATATAAATACATTAAGTCCATTCGTAATAATTAATAATCGTAATTGAAACAACCATCTGATCGTATTTATTACGACTTGGTTGGTCTGTGTTGCCACTCTAAAGCATGCAACAGTGTTGCCACTCTTACAAATGCATCAGGCATCATAGCTACAGGAGAACCGTCAAACTGACAGAAGGCTCGCTACTAGCTACACCTTATTGCAATGAGTTACTATTACGTTGCAATCATTGAAGTATAATGCATTATACTTCAATGGTTGCAATATATCGCATTTGTATTAATGTGAGCGGCAGGAATTAGAAAAAGTGGCGTTGCCAGTCGTAAAAAAATCTGTTTAGACTAAAAACGTTATCCCGCTCAAAATTTTAGTCATTTTGGACATTTGATAATGAAAATAAATAAATTCCAGACGACCTAATCCATAATACACCATTTGCATCGATTTTTAATGCAATATTATGCTTTATATGTATGTATGTACTTACATAATTCGCGATGAAATAAGTTCCGGTAATAACCGATGGCAAAATTTTGGCGATTTACCGGTAAATCGGTAATGCAATCCCTAGTATGAAAGTACACTTTTCTACTTTTTTCAATATAATATTGACTGGTTTTTAATATACATATAAATGGGTATTATATTAATTTCAATATTTGATAATGAACTGTATTTTGTTTATTGCTAACTATTATATGCAGATTATTTTTACACACATACGTATGTAGTATTATATATTGTGAGGTAAAATTAAAATTTTAAAAAAAGTGCGAGAGATGATCAAAAATATTTCACAATAATTTTCAACTACGGTTTTTGCGCTTGAATCGCTTCAAAGCATCGATTTTTAGTCAATGCTTTGGAAAAAAAATTGATAAGGAAACATACATACATATGTACATATGTATGTCAATGTTGTCCTACTTTATATTACATACATACCTATTTCCTTTTTTCAGACTTTCTTAATATTTTTTCCCTTATAACACCAATTTATTTTAGGATCAGGATAGGTTAGGTTAAATTAAGGTTGGCCCTGTTCATTTAAGATTTGGTTAAGAGATATGAATCTGTCTCAATCAATACGAAAAATATCTAACTATTGATTCCAATACTCATTTTTGGCATAGCAACACTAGATTTTGAGTTAAAGAATGTAAAAGCCAAAAAACTAAATAAATTATGTATTGCATCTTTAAATATAATATTTCGGCGGTGATATTTTTAGCGATAGTCGATATTACAAAATAATGGACAAATGGGCAATTTTAGAATATAAATAAATCTAAAAGACAGCAATAAAATAAAGTACTGTCCTTTAAAATAAAGGACGTATGTATGGTCAACGTACCTATAATATACAATGATAAACTACATATGTACATATGTATGTAGTACCATTTGGCCCACGCTTTGGCGGACTAATATAGCTACCTATAAACATTTCAAATATTAATTCGTATAGTAGATATACAAATATTTCTTTCGTCAAAATGTGAACAAACATATGAAACGTTAAAATTTTTAACGATATCGCATATAAACTTTATGATGTTAACACGGTATTGCGAAATCGAGTAGATGAAAACCATACGGGTGTACAAATCAAGACCGGAAATGATTCTGCTACAGCTTTGATCATACACCATATATTACGAACCTCAATAAAGTAGAGAAATAGTACCAATTTTCTATCTTCGGAGAATAAAGGATCATCTTTTAAAACAATGAAAAAAGGTTTTGTTTGAAATGGTATTTCTACGTTTGGGTGTGCTTGTTTAAAGAAGTAGATAGAATAAGTGCAACTACCTATGTACCAGTGACAAGCTGTAAAAATCTCCCTGTTTTTGTCGCACCATGCTATTTACATGTGCGCGAGCAGGATACAAGGGGAATCAGTATGACGTCAACCAGTCCCCTTGTATTTTGCTCGCGCACACGTAAGTAAGGCTGTGCGATAAAAATAGGGAGAATATCATGGCATGCTACTGCTACATACATACATACAAATGTATACTGTGAGATGGAAAGACTATAAGAAAGAAACTACCAGTATATAGCATCCGTGTTCAAGAAGATTATAAATAGTAGAGATGTTTTGGGACTGGGTCCCGTCTGAATTTTGAGCTTTCAGAACTACATACATATATCGTGTCTGGATTTTAACCTTTCAATACTGAGTCATGTCCGGATTTTAACCTTACGAGATCAGGAAGATTTGAATATGTGTCTCAAACTTACATACATACATACATATTGTGACCGTTTCACGATGGGGGCTCCCCAAACCGAATTCGGGTGAAGTTGCACGTGCAGACTGCATATGTTTGGGAGTTCGCACGTGTATGCATATCCATATGCAACCGAGATCAGACAAATTTCTCCTAGATTTCTTCAAATATGGGATTCACCGTTATCGATCACTGTCAAACAAGGATAAAATATCACCGAAAACACTCCAGGGGGTGATTTTTGGGACTGTGTACTATGTATATGGTCTAGGGGTGCTGCGTTTTTTTGTATGTTTAAAAGTATCTAAAAAACAACACGTACCACTGTAAATTTTCGCCCTTAGACTTTTCTGTATTATCTAAGACAGTAACAAAGATCACCAATATTTTAAAAGAACCAATTACTTACACAATTTCTGATTGGAAAAAGTATGCGCTGGGTCTATTCATCTGTCTAATTGTTTTCTTCTTAGGGCGAAATCAGACAGCGGTGAATATGGCGCGTGGTTTTTTTTCGATAGTTTTAAACATATAGAAAAAATGCGGCGTGCATGGGATAGTCCTTTCAAAACGACACATTCGACTTATGTCGTTGAAATTGTATGGTAGTATTTATCCTTGCTTGACCAAAATGACCCTTTGGAGCATTCTCGGTAAAATTGTATCCTTGCTTGACAGTGATCGATAACGAATATGGGATACACCGTTATCGATCATTGTCAAGTAAGGGTACAATTTTACTAAAAATGGCCCAAAGGGTCGTTTTGGTATAGATCACTGTCAAGCAAGGATAAATACTACCATACAATTTCAACGATACAGTCGAATGTGTCGTTTTGAAAGGAAACTATCCCATGCACGCGTCCCATGAACGCCGCATTTTTTCAATATGTTAAAACTATCTAAAAAAAAAAACAACGTGCCACATTCACCACTGTCTGATTTCGCCTTAAACGTCTTGGGCACGATTCAAACATCTCCCCCACACAAATTCAAAGTAGTCCAGCTGCCTATCCCATTATCTGCTCATTCCAATAGATATTCTACTTACGCAATATCCCATTCCTGCTTCTTACCCAAGTGTTTCAGTTTCTATTTCTCAATATTCCACTATTTTGGCTTCCAATGGATACTTGCATCAAGCACAAATCCTCTTTGAGCATCGAAAGTTCTCTCGATGACAAATATTATGGGTATAGAGTGGGATACGTGCAATGCAACCGTTTGGCGAATACGCACGACCAGAGCACGTCCGTGGCATACAAAAGATAGTTGGCATCATTTCCGTTTCCCATAGCGGACAAAACGCACAAAGACGACAACAATTGGACCGAGACGGCGGTCCTTCCCCTTTTACCACCATAATTGTCGATATCTACATAACCCTAACGGAACGACAATCAATCAGACCTGATGAAAGTGTAAAACAAAATGTCGGCTCTTTTGATTGAGGGCTTACGATTTCCTTTCTGAGAAATCCTTATCTTCCCGATAGCTCAATCTGCGCTGTTGAGTATGTAACTACATATGTACATACATGATGATGATTGGTGTCTTACATCTTATTTATCGACATCTTGTGAGTATATCATGCATGTCTTTCATTTCAGAGCATTTTAAGTAGGGTTTGCATTACTGGTTAATCGACATAATTTCACCAACGGTAATTATCGGAAATTATTTTATTGCGAATGATGTATTTACATATGTACAAATACAAGCATATAATTGCATTAAAAAATTATTTTTAATCTGGAATTATTTTTATTTTCTGTATTACATGTCCAAAATGACTAAAAGTTTGATAGGGAAAGGAGGTATTCAAAGCAGTAGATAAACTCATAATATTTCTCTTTTGTTATATTATGCATTGTAGGTCTTGAAGTTTTGTACAGTGGGTTTAACATATTGATTGTAATAAGTAGTCACCGGAGCCTGAGGGGGCCGTGTATTGTTCAAAGGTTGTAAATGCATTGTTAAAGGTTTGCCGAACAATGGATAGCACTGTGACTATCCTACCTCTAGTAATAAGTTGTAGCGAGTAGCGAGCTTTCTGTCAGTTTGACCGTTACTTTGACAGTCAGTTTTACTTGTAGAGAACTATCAAACATATTACTGATGCATTCATAAAAGTGGCTACACTGATGCTTGCTTTAGAGTGGCAGCACAGACCAATCAAGTCGTAATTAATCAGACCAGACCGTTGTTTCAATCATGTCCGTAGCCAGGGTGGGTCTCAGGGGGCACTAGCCCCCCTAAAATTAAAAAAAAGTTAATTAAGTCAAGATATATTACAAGATCGCAAATGAATTCTTTGCGCCTTAAATTTAACACGCGTATTTTATTTATTTTATTAAGACGCTGCAGACGTTTTTATTAAAATTAACCACATACAGTTATCTAATCCACGTAATCTTTTCTTCTCATTTACCGGGAAAAACCAATCGACCGGCAATGGGAGAAAATATTTACGGTTTACCGGTAAATTAAAATTGACGAAATTCCTAATTTTTAAGTGGATCGAATACTTAAAGTTACATACAAAGTGAAGCAACAAACTTTCATCGGGTTGAACTATTGACAATACAAAAAAGCCTTGTAAAAAAAGCATAAAACTATCATCGGTTATTTGAGAATCTCATTATCTCATTTTCCAATCGTAATATTGTACAGATTTTTTGCACCTGCGGCACATTTTTTATCTCTCGTCCTTCTCAAGACGCACGCATTTGTTTAGTATTTCAGTTTTAATTATAAATTCGGAAAGCTTGTCAAACAATTTCAGTTTAATTTGACTAATATGTTTGAAATCATTTTGAGCTTTAAAACATCAAAACTTTTGCCCAATCTTTGAAGATGTGATGCAAGTGAATCATTTGATTGATTGAGCATAACGTTAGCACGTCCTTGAATTAACAGACTTCTTTTGAACCAAATGAATTTCACAAACCCATCAGATCAGATAAAGCTATATAGAACGGAAATGGAATTCGAGAGCGTCTGAATTTTGACTGGGTATAATACGCATTTCAGAAGTTACTCAATGGTTGATAAAGCACACATTGCCTCGCTAATGCTCGAATATTTGCACGGGTTTATCGATCAGAATAAACCACTCCAACGAGACTCATAAAACAAGCCTGCAAAACCACAAACGCGTATCTCATCTCGGGATTAAAATAAACACCCGTTGCACAACCGTGCATTATATCTTCACCCGATTTGGACGTTCGTGTGCATTGTTTCCGATGATCATGGTTATCATGTGCGAAAATATTCATTCGGAACGCGGCATCGAGACGTGAACGGGTTAACAAAGGGACAATGCGAGATGAAGACGAGGTGTGTCACATGGCGATAGCTTTAGGATACATAGGTTGCACACAAAAATGAATATGTCTCTTTCTATTATAATTGTATGGTTAAATTTTATACGTCAAAGGTCATCAAAAGTTCAAACGGAGACAGTAGAAAATAGTACTACGTATAGACCAAATATAATATAATCGAAACGAGTATCTGTCTGTATGTACATATGTATGTATATTTTGTATCAGTGACACCCAAATAGGATTCCATTAAAAGTTGCAAAAGTTTGCTTAGTTCTTACAATATCGCAAAGACCGAGACAAGACGTGATATCACCAGTTATGTACAAAGTTAATTTAACCTCTTAAATGAATTTTTCCAAGGTCGAGTTAAACTCTTTGAGTTTTTCCAACCCATTTTATTGCAATTTTTAGATCAGAATTAGGGGATGTAAAAAGATTCGGCAAAAACGTTAGTCTAATCATCATCATTTACAACCATTCACCATCCACTGCTGGATGAGAGCCTCTCCATCACACTTTCACTCGTCTCTGTTTTGAGCAACTCTTATCTATCTCACTCCTCATAGTTTTCTTACCCATCTTCCTTAAAATTACTATTTTTATTATACACAATAAATATCAAGAAGCTTAAAACAATTTAAAAGGTCAAAATAAAATAATGAAATGTTGTTTTAAAAAAAAATACTACTTCCGGTTTACGAATTCTGACCAAAACCCTACCAGCTCTAAGTTAGTACATAAAGGATAGAAATATAAATTTTCAGCTTAATACGTTCAGGGATGTGGACAGAGTAGTGGGCACAACATTTTTAACCTTTCTAAGAGAAAAAAATCCCACTTCCGGTTTATAAAATTTAATAATTTTTTTTCTTTTCATTATATTGCTACAAGAATTATACTTGAATTTTTTCGTGACGAACACACATGTTTAAGGGATCGAAAAAAATAGTGGAAGAAAAATCGAACAAGAGTAAACTGCCACTTCCGGTTGACAGATGCCTACTAAATTTTATAAATAACTTGGTATTAAGCTTAAACTTCTAGATATGAAATTTCAGTTCAATAAACCAAAAGGTTTTTGAGAAAAACATAAAAAACCTCGATTCTCTAGAGTAAAAGTACTACTTCCGGTTCAGATAGAAATATTTAAAAAATTTAAGGTTATAAAAATTATTATTTCTATCATATTTAAAAAAAATTCATTCTGATTCAGTTAGTGGTTTGGGAGATAATTGAATTCAAAAACTTAAACAAAAGAGGACACCTATAAGGGGAGGTACCGTTTCTGGTCAACTTAAAAATTTGAAAAAAATTTACGTCATGTCGATAAAAATTTCAGTAACGGATACTAAGTTTCAGTTCGATATGACTAACGGTGTTAAAAATATCCCCAAAATACACACACACACAGACACACACACATTTTTTCTAGATCATGAAAACGTGATCAGTGATCGATTCTGAGTTCGAATCAGTCAAAATCTCGAGTTCGAATTTTCTCATGATCACAAAACTTCATCTATTGTTACTACGTACATAGATAAAGTAAAAAATAGCCTATCCTAAAAGACAGAAAAGTATTATACATATATGTTGAATAAAAATATTTTGTCCAGTTCTCATAGTTTTTTCGGGCCATTAAATGGCACTATTTATAAATAATAGTGGAAATTGCTAACGCCCAGGTTTTAGTGCAAGGTGTAACAAATTTGACATCTGTTTTAACAAACCATGTGCAAAAATAAAGGAACTTACCACATACTCGTACATCTTATTTCAATTTGATTGGCAGTAGGTAAACTCTAGACCTCGATTCTATAATACGAATCCGTAATAATGATATATTTAGTGTATGTTAACCAGGAGAGAGGTTCCAGGGCTCAAGCCCTAGGTTGACCTCGATTGAAAAGAATTTATTCGGAAGTATTTCTGTAGTGGCGCTGGTCAGACTTGGATTTTGTGACTCCAAGTCGATCGTTTCTTATCAGAGTTCCACATCAAATTGCCAAAACCATCCTACCCACGATGTTACCACTATTTGTATTATTTAAAATTTATATATGTACAAGATAATTACCATTGTCGGGAGCAACCCCTAATGGCATCACGTAAAAATATAAAAGTAGAAAAGAAAATAATTATTAGTATGTAGGTAGTCAAAATGTAATAAATACAGCGTTCACTTGATCAAGGTAGTTTGGATGTTTTTGATCCCACCTACATACCCTTAAGACAATTCAATCTACATTTGTATATTTGATTTATACCAGCAAGGCCTAACAGGTAACCCAAATGCGCATTCCTCGCCAGAAACAATGTACATTTGATACAAGTATTATACAGAGTAAATATATATCAATTAACACCCACAGAGATATATATGGTTAAATTTGTAAATTTACAGCATTTTATACAACTCAGCGAAATTCGAGATTGCCGAAAACTCAAGATTTGTGAGAAAATGGATAAGGTTGCCAATTTTTTGGAACCGTCTAAATGAAAATCAGATAAATTGGCAAACTCTGATAGCAAACGATCGATCTTGAGTCACAAATCCAAGGTCTGGCCAGCAGAAATCGGTGGGATTGGAACCCGTGACCACTTTTTTCAAAGCATTATATGTTTCAAACCACTAGTATGGCAGTCAGTAATAAAATATTTAGGAGTAACGTTTGATAAAAGAATGAGATGGGCACCTCACATTGAGGCAGCGAAATGCAAGGCGATGCGGGGTATATCCTCAATATATCCAATATTTAATCGCCATAGTTCTTTATCAACGCTAAATAAAATAAAATTATATCGCGCGCTCATATTACCATTATTAACCTATGCTTCACCTGTATGGAATAACGCCTCGAATACTAACCTTTCCAAGCTCCAAGTAATACAAAATAAATCCCTTAAAATAATTTATAATACACCCATATATACTAACCTGAAAAAACTGCATGCTATATATAATATTCCGTTTGTTACAGACATTACTAACAAACTAACCAGTAGATTCTATGAAAGAATCACTAACAACCAGTGGCGGACTGGGACTGAAATTAGTGCATGCCAGGAGTCAAAGGGGGCCCCACCCAGGTTAAAAAAATTTGTCCCCCCCCCCATACAACAACATTTTCTGCTTTCCACCACGCTAAAAATCAAGGGTAAAAAAATATAAAATTTTCAAAAATGGGAATAAACAAATTTAAGTACAAGAAAAATGGCAAAAGCAAAATAGATCCATAAATTACATTGTATATTTCTTTTTAACCCTTGTCCTAGGTAAATAGAATGCATCATAAAAGAATGCGGCATAAAAGCGGGCTTTTACTTTCGGTAGAAAACAATCAGGGACGTCATTTCAGCTTTTTCTTCGGGGGGGGGGGCAGGCAAAGATTGGTCAAATTGAATTTTTTTTCAAAAAATCTTTTCTATATCGGAATAAAAATGGAAAATATTCTTTGCATACACCTTATTGAGTAATAAAATATGAAAAAAGTAAGCTTATTTTTGATAAACTAATTATAAAAAAATATTATATAAAAAGGGAAAAAAGCGCCGCAGGCGAAATTTTTTTTCCAAAAATCTTCACATGGTCAGCAAAAATCGACCATCAAACTGAGTCACTAAAAAACTATCAATTAATTTAATTTCTACCGACTGTATTTTCACTTTATCTATGTATATACATACATACATATGTACGTAATAACAATAGATAAAGTTTTGTGATCATGCGAAAATCGGGATTTTGGGAAGGGGGCCCCTATCCTATATTTCCATATACATGGATGTGTCTAGATTACGAATAGATTTTATCTTCGGAAACTGTTTAAAATTGTGTATTTAAATCTTACTATATCGTCGAAGTATAATCAAATGTTATTTTGAAAGTATGAAGTAAATTTAAATCGCCGGTCGATGATGAATCGTCCTATCAAAATTGTTTTAAGCAATTCAGTTTATATTATTCACGGAAATTTGTTTATTCTCATTTTTATTTCAGTAGGTAGTTGTTACATAGGTATTGGTATATACATGATATTGAGGTTAGAAATGGGCCCAGCAAAAGGGCCCACGCAAATGTTGAAACTTACATTTCGAGCCTAATAAAAAAAGTTAACCGATCCTTGGGCTGTTAAAGCATGTATTAGTTGTTTGTGTATATAGTAAGAAATTTGTTTTGTTGAAATACCCAAACTTTAGGTCCCAAAGTGCAATATCCTATAAATTTTTACACACGTGAAATAGTTAAAAAGTAATTTAATTTTACTGAGGGCCCATATTTTCTAACAGATAGTGGGGCCCACATGCCATCGGGCATGTTCGCTTGTATGGCCAGTCCGCCGCTGCTAACAACCATACTAACACACTTGTGAAGAGTCTCGGTGATTACAACAAAATGTCTATACCCTTCAGGTATAAACACAGATTACCTAAACACAATCTGCTTTAGTTCATCGACTTTAGATAGTCTTTAATTAATATTATGTATTAGATGTATTATGAACATTTATAAGGATTGTAAATAGGTTTTTGAGCTCTTTTTCCTATTATGCTTTAGATTAACATTAGAATAATATAATACTGTGATTACTAACCAAATTAAATTAAAATTGTAAAATAGAAAATGATCAGTAGATCGGTAGCTATTAAAATAGATATAAGATGTATTGTGAACATAATTTCGTAATAATAAAAAGCATTTAAAAATCAAAAAAAATCAAAACCACTAGTGTATTCTGCTGGTTTTAATTTTTTTGTATATTGATTTTCTGTATTTTGATACACTCCCAAAAGTTTTATATAATGCATATACGCAACAATGCTCAGGTCCTTTTCGAAACGGATATGGAATGGATTTTATACATTCATCCACACATTTTATACATTCATGTAGGAATCACTAAATTGAAGAAACAAAACCTGCAAATATGAAAATCTGCTGGGATTTCCTGTAGCATTTAATGTCACGCGACACCGTGTAAAATCAATACGTGTGCAATTGCATCAAAAAAGATAGGGAACCCTGCAGTCATTGAGAAGTCAACGAACTCTCCCCTTGAACTTGATGTCCCAAAAGAATTGTATTCAAAAATTATATCCATAAAAAGACTGTGAAGTGGTTCCGTATCGGATTCGTAATTAAATGCGTATCCAACGTCTAACGACAATGTCTAAACACTCACTATGAAGTACATGCTTACAATGTTATTTATCATATTTAGTCACAGTAATGGGCAAAATTTATTCTGGGTACTTTCGAACGCGACAAAAGAATTGTTTTTGAAGAGATTTCTACTGTCGTCCCGTAAACGAGATAAGAAACGAATACCTGAATATTTTAGTGGTTCGATGTGAAAATGAACTTACATAGGAGCCCTGCATTTGTAACGCATGTCCAATACGATTGACATTTTCAATGACTTGTGTTGTTTTCAGTTGAAATTATTCAGCAGTTCCTAAAAATAGCGTGAAACTATGTACTGTAATAGTTGAATTGAATTATTTAACGATTATAATCACCGTTATAAAATGGCCTCGCGAAACAAACGAAGCGCGACAATATTATGAAGAATCCGATGAAAGTCTCGGAAAGAAAACGAAAGTGTTGCAAATTAATGAGAAACGTTGTGAAAAAGTTGGTTCACAGAACAATAATGTTTTATCGAACCGATAACGTCGTAACAACTGTGTAATGCAAGCCATAAAAGATTTGGACAATAAATGATATCTTTTTACAAGGTTTTTTATCTTTCAATTCCCCCTTTTCCCTCTTACTCAATGGTAATAGAATTCCGTTTACATTTACATCCTCTTATAATTCTCCAATACTATATACAATTCAATACCCTCATTAGTATATAGGACAACATATGAATAATAGGAAAACACTATAGAATCTGCAATATTGTATTTAAGTGTTTATAATGAGTCAGAGTAAATTTTGAGGATATAAAAATGAATATAAATATGTATAACGTGTCATACATTTCCAGAGTAAATCGATACGTTTCTGTAATCTGAACGAAAGTTCAAGTACAACTCGATCGTTGATCGAAATCAATTGTGTATTTTATTATGTGTGTGAGTCAACTTGTCTGTGGCGAAAAGTATATATGTAAGTACATATGTACTTCAACCACCCCTTTTAAAATCCCCTTAAAAAGCTGGCAAATTAAACTGGATTGCATAACCCCATTCTTTCGGGTTGGTCAGTGACGTTTTAAATATAATAATCGTAAGGCGAAGTAAGAAGAGGTATGTAAAAATGAAAATTCGGAGTTAATATGCATAGCTTTTTTTTTACATATGTATGTGAGCTTTTGTTTATGAGTCAAAAATAGTAATGTAATACAAATAGGATTCGTTTGTATAATAAGCAGATGCACGTGTGAATTTCTAGCGCATCACTGAACGATCAAAGACAAAGTTAATAAAATGTACATAATCTCATGATATATATGAATGTATATATATATTTTTTAAATTTTATGTATTTTCCACATGGTTGATTTTGAGTACGTTACGACTTAATAATGAGGATTAATTCAAGACAACAAATGAACTATGCATCTGTCAAAAATTCAAAAAAATATTAACAATATAAATTTTACCTATTTACTTAGTTTGTTGACGTCGAGTTAAGTGTGATGTGTCCCAATAATATGAAAATGAATTTTGAAGACGTTTTCACTGATAAAATGTTGTTAAAAGTACGCGCGCGGCGCGCGAACGACCAACCGGAACAAAAGCCCAACACCGACTGAAGATTGGACAACTGACATTGAGCGAACCGCTAAGTGGTCTACGCACACCCTTAAATTACAGGCATGCACATCTGAAGACTCTTTTTTTTAGTTCGGTGATAATTCCGCAAAAAGCGATCTCACGTACGTCAGTAAAATCTCGATCACGGAACATCTGGCACCCAAAAACTCCATCAATCGAAAGTCACACCACGCATTGTACTAACGAGAATTCGAGTGCCAGATATTCCGTATTCGCAATTTTTGTGCCAACGATTGTCATGCACGCGATCGCAATGTGCGAAATAATCCATTTACCCTTTTTTTATACAAAGTATACATATATATATACATAAAAAGGAGGTATGTAATAAGCATGTGTTCCGAATACAAAACTTTGAATTAAAACTTAATTATAAATAGAGCAAGAAATGCAAAACAAGAAAATGTGTTTTCCACAACGGTGCTGAGATGTATAATTTCATGTCAATAACAAACACAAATGTTTTTAAATTGACAATACACTTCATTTAAATTGCCAAAGTACATATGTAAATCTTATACACTTACATTATTTACATCTACTTTTTTTACACCTCGTAAGAATGCATTAAGGCGAAATCACACAGGGAAGAACGGCACGTCGTTTGCGTGTCTCCCCGCTGTGATTGATCTCCTAAATTTCTTCAAATATGGGATACACTGTTATCGATCACTGTCAAGCAAGGATAAATACAAGGATACAATTTTACCGAGTACACTCAAGAGGGTTATTTTGGGGCGGGGCGTGCTGGGGGTTCCATGAATATGTACAAGGCACGGCCCAATTTTTTGGCATGTTTAAAAGTATCTAAAAAAAACCACGTGCAACGTACAGTGCTGTGTGTTTTCGCCCTTAATGGCCTTAGAACCTCCGATAAATTCGGACATGAAATTATACATTTCGACACCTTTGGGGAAAACACTTTTTCTTGTTTTTGAATTACTTGATTTATTTATAATGGTGCTTTAATTCAAAGTTTTGTATTTAGAATATATTGGACGTAATTTCCAAGCCATGAAAATTCATAAATTAAGCAATAATCATCAAAGAAGCAGTTATTATTTTTCAATAGAGAAATGCATAATAGTTATATTTACTTTCAAAAACTTCCACTGTCTTGAGACATGGGGCCCTATTATGTTAAAAGCAATAAAAATGAGGTTTTCTGTTTGAGAGCAGTGTTTATGAGACAGGTTGTCGGAGAAATATTGATTAATATGACACCATAGAACCTGAAGTAAGCAAGTCACAACTAAAAAGAAAACAAAGTTCTAAATTTCCATATTGTAAAGTTCTATTCTACATTTCACGTATGTATGAACATGATATTACATAATCATAAAATACCTACACATGGATATAATGATAAATCAATTTATTCCAAAAAGAAACTCGTCTATCTGATTTCAGCAAACAAAATTATAATATCTCAAGAATTATTGATTAACATATGTATATGTACATACTAGTATTTCAGTTTTGGACAAATTGGTGGACACGTGAAGTCTAAGGTTGTAGGCCTGTATCGATTTTGAAATATGGGCCTACAATTATTTGACCATCTGTAAAAAGTTACCAAATATTTTCATATTTCCTTTGCATTTTTAATCTAATTCGAAGTCGCACTAAATATGCATCAATTTATGTCCATATCTAAATAATATATTATACATATATATTTATAGATTCCATACATGCAGTAATTGTGAGCAAGAATATTGACAGACAACCCTATTGTTGAATTCGCAAAATACAAACAATTAGTAATAGTCAATGATTTCGTCCTTACATGTTATCGATGAGTCGATTAATTAATTTTATTTACAGTTTCGTTACGAGTTTTTCTCGATCCGTTATCTCGGACATTATTACGCTTAGAAAGTAAACGGAATCTCAAGGGATTTCAGAAGTCCAATTAGAGAACGAGTTCTGCAAATTGAAAGATAGCAATTTCTAATGTTGGCCATTTGAACAGTTTCAAATTACACGTATGTATTTGTTTCCAGTACAAAATTTATAATATAAAATAAAAACACTGTTTACGTCGTAATTGCACAGCATGCAAAAACATATAATAAACGTTCTTATAAATCTTTTAGCATTGAAAGACACATACCTTTATAATAAATACTTTTAAATATTCTACGGTTTTTTATTGAAATAAAAAGTCGCCCCCTTTGCGAGGAATACGTGAGCTATTATATGTTTATAGTATACTTTTTATAAAACTTTATTTCAAGGTTTTACATTTTATATTTTACAAACCACATACACATACATAAACATATGTATTATTAATAATTAGATTGATTTTTCTTGTGAAAGTTTTCTAATAGTGTACAATCTGTGTTTTTACAAGGCTCCTCTACATATATTTCGCTTCGCTCATTGGTCTGACAACATATTTATATTATACCCTACATTCTTCCGATCGTTTTGAAACTTTGCCATTTTGCGCGGTTTGGTCAGCAATAGATAAAAATAGAGAAATAAGAAAAAAGAAAAATAATCGTAATAGACACGTTTAAAAAATGCTACAATTTTGACCATCTTAACGTCTTAGGCTGCGACAAAGTCGCAGAAGTGTCGCTGTTCATACTAATGTCTAATAGTGTTCATAGTAAACGCGACAGTTTGTCGCGCTTACTATGAACACAATTAGACATTAGTATGAACAGCGACACTTCTGCGACTTTGTCGAGACTATGAACAAGGCCTTAGGGCCGGGCCGCACCGTGCGACTTGCGAGCGACTGGGTTGAGGGCGACCAGACCAATGCATGCAGGTAGATGGGACATGCCACACCCGTCAACTTTTTCGTGTCGCGCAACTAGTCGGCCGACAAAGTTTACGGCCCTTATGGTAAGTAACCTTATATATTTCCTTTCCGCCATCCTCTCGTTTTGTCAGATTTTAATTACAAAAGAACACGAAAGAGAATTCGTCTCTTGTCATAATCCATTTTAATTGACATCAATTTCAATCAATTTACTCATCGACACCCCACTCTAAATTTTAGATGAATGGCGTGTCATGCAACTTATTTCATGGTATGTTATTCAATTAAACAATCTTAAACGAGTAATAAATGACTGCTTGTCTGAAAAGTGGATGGCAAATGCATTCAATTGGAAGACGATGACAGAAGACAGAAAAATGGAACAGATTCTGGAATGCAGCTAGACCCTAATTTACTAAATCAATAATGAAATTGAGAATGATATGCAGTAATACATTTTTTTTAAATGAAAAGAATTTCGGTTTATCATTCATATTATACATATGTATGTATGTTCATTAATTTTTATTTTTTTAATATAATGTTTCGTATATTAAATTATTAATTTTGAAATATATTTTTTTAGATATGTATAAGATATGAAAAATAATATTAAAATTAAAATATTATTATCGTATTATTATTTTTTTTTAAATATTCCAAGAGTGAAATCGCAATATAGTCCTTGACATGTTTGTTTCACTTTTTATTTTATTTGAATATACTACACACGTAATTATTGTGACACGTACATGTAAATAGTATTAAAAAAGCAAATGATTTCGATTTATTTTTCCACTTTTTCGCAGAGTACGACTGCTCGATGCGTTTCGCTTGATCGATGAAGCGTAGTTTTTCCGATCGAGCAATAAATACAGTTCCAGTTATGTCACACGCAGAACTTAACGAAACCATAATTTTGCATAAAACTAAAATTTTCACATGATACATCGTTAAAAATCAAACACGACCGATTTATATCGATGACCTTTGACCGAAATATGGTTCAAAAGAAACTTTCGAAAATACATAAAAATAGTGCATTATATATTAATTTTAATCGATATCTAAGTATGTCCAAATTTCAGTTCGAAAAACACTACATATTTCAAATGATTATCACTTATTTTAATTCAATATTTCTAGAATCTCGGACAAGCAGAATAAACGTATTACAGACTACCAATATTTTTAAATATTGTTATACGTAAAACATTATATTTAATATTTTGCGAAATATTTCTTGAAATGAAGAAAAGTGGACTTTTGCCATTTACAGATATAACGGTTCATATGTTTATATTTTTTTTATTACAGTATTATCTATTTGTAACTTAATTTAAATGTTATGTAGTCAGTAATAATTGATCGAAGTGTATTCGTAATTGATACAAGCTCATATCAAATTTATTACATATGTATGATATATAGAACTGACATATTTGAAATTTAAATTCATTATTAAAATAAATATAATACATATAACAAGTACACACGTTAAATCAAAAATATAGTCTAGAAATCTTTTAATTAAACTTAAGAGAAATCTTTTATGCTCAACAGCTATGTACGTACATATGTACATATAGAAAAAGTCCTTTTTCGATTCAAATAAATTTAATAAAAAAACATATGAATATTTACTATTAGATTCGCCATGCTTAAGCTGTTTATATTACAAATACTGGGCGGAGCCGGGTAAAACAACTAGTAACCAATAATAATAAGTAGTATTTCTACAGTTAGAAATATTCCAAATTTTATTTACAACCAGTATATTTACAATGTTAATTTTATATTTGCTCTTTAGTTTTCAACCTACTCATAAACTCTGCACTCGACAACAATGAGCAAAATACATAGGAGAGCCTTGTAAAAATTATCGGGTCTATCCACAGATGTCTGAATAATATAATAAATATGTACAAAATTGAAAAACAGCTACATTTTTTTTAGTATTTATTCTCACAAGAAATAATTTATTATATACTAGAAGTACTAACAGCAAAATAAAAATACAATTTTAGCATTAATGTATGTAAATATTCATTTCAATAGTCAAAATATTCATGCTTACAAAGAAGGCAAATTTTAAAACTAAACAAATGAATTTATATTTGCTTGAAAAAACCAATGAAGACATTTACATACATATATATGAAATAAATCAATCAATTGTGCTATATTAGATAACTCCAGAGTCAACTCAATTTAACCCTTTGAGTGCTGACGTCTTTTCTGTTGAAAATTTCTCCAACATTTCCAACTAGAATTATTTATATATCCAATAGAAAGAAGGTATAAGAATTTTAGCTAATCAAAACAAACCCTAGATCACTACCCTAGATACTACCGCCGAGGATTTCGAGTTTTGTAAAGGTGTGTTTAGACTTTCTAATATATCTTGCAACAATATAAAATAAACAAAATAATTCTATTAATGAATTTATTTTTCCAAAACTAGTTCCATCTTCTTCATTGTTGTTAAAATGTAATGGTCAAAATCTAAATGCCAAGACACAATTTAAAATACTCGGCAGTTAGGGATGTCCATCGGGAGATTCTGCTATGGTTATAACTTCAGAAATTCCGGTGTAAACGAGTCTTTATAAACGTCGTCGATTGAATGACACGGATTACACGACCCATGTTCAATGCATTTTTTTTTTCAATGCTTAAGTATTCTTGTTTACTTCGTATGTATTCTTGTTTACTTCTTACATGCTCAATGTACAATGCCTATCGATGTTTTTCAGGCCCATGGACTTGCTGGCAAAACACTGATCGGCGTTGGTCAGCATTCAAAGGGTAAAACAAACCATTTTGAAATTTAACCACAGATTATTTGATACTCGCATCAACTTTTTTTTAAAGAAACAATTTTAATTATTGGAATTATTCTGATTCTAACACTTCGAAAAGCTAAATCTATTCTTATACAATTCGTCGACTAATCTAACCGTTAAAAAATAAACAATTTCAAATACACTGACGAATGATAGACCTATGAACAAACTACATATACCACCAAGATTGCCTGAAAATTGAGAAAAGTTTTAAATAAAAAAACATGAAATTCGTATTTCAAATCAAATAAATAACCCACTTAATAATTCGAACCAATAATACACTACATCCAACTTATATAATTCCGTATCGACATCTTCAAAGAATATGTGAACTAATGAATAATTCTTAGCTGTAACCTGCATCCTGAAAAATAAAATATATACATACATACATATGTAAGATGAAATGAACACTGTATAAATCATTTTTACAATTGATTTTTTTTTACAAAATTTCAGCTTCCTTTCCATTCTTCATCAGTGGTTGTGCTGTAACTTTAGTGCTGTATTTTGTAGAACTGCAGTCTGGATAGCAATCCTTGCAGAAGAGACCATCAATTGGTTCTTGATCCAATTCTTCTTCAGGATCGTATTCTTTGAAGAGCCCTGTTAATATCGTGCGGAATTTATCTGAAAAATAAGACCAAAGCACATCTGAGTTTTTTGGTATTATACCATCGTGTTTCATTATGGAAGTACGTAATTTTTTTTTTAGCTGTTAACTTGGTGACAGTAGTAGTTTTAGAAATTATCAGTAAGAAACAGTAAGAAATCACTCATCAGCTACTACTTAATAAACTTTGATCCCTTGGAATCTGAAGAACTCTATTTCACTGGATCTCCTCGTACATTTTAAACCGTCATCAAATTAGTACTCTAAATGGTTTCAATTCCCCACTTGGATCTATCCCCTCCGGAGTCCCACAAGAATTGCATTTAGGTCACTTATTTTTCTTACTGTATATTAATGATATTTCTTATATGTTTAAACACTCTTCTACATATACTCCTTTATGCTGATGACACATAAAATTATAAACCTATTTACACCATACACGATTGTTATAAACATAGAAGATTTGGATAGATTTGCTATATATTGCTTAAATAACGACCTTTTTCTAAATCCTGAAATATGTTCTACATATCTTAAACTTTACCAGAAATAAAAATATTATCACTTATCATTACCAATTAAACCATTCAATTTTAAATACATCCTCTTCTATTAAAGATCTTGTTGTAATACTTAATAATAAACTCGACTACTTTGAACATATTTCCTTCATTAGTAATAAAGTATACAAATCTCTTGGATTCTTATTCCACTCAACTATGTAAATCCTTTAATGATCCTCATGTACTTAAATTACTATATTTTTAAGGTCTCACCTTGAATTTGCCTCAATTATCTGGTTTTATCTAAATTTTATTTGTACATATAATTGTATTGAAAAAGTCCAACTAAAATTTATTAAATCCTTACGCTACCGTTTTCCTATCTACACTCATACTTCTGTTCCCGATATTTTAAAACTCCTATCCTTCAACAATCAATCAGGCGACGACTCACTAATGCTACATTTATATTTAAGATCCTAAATTGTTTCCTTGATTGTCCCGATTTACTGAACGAGGTTGGTTTCAGGATCACAGTTAGGTATACTAGAAACGCTACACTCTTTTCAATTAATCCATGCAAAGCTAATACCCTAAAATATTTCTATCTACAGCGTGTTTACCGTATGTTCAACGGGGAGCTAAATGAGGTTGATATATTCGGTTCTATTTTATAATTTTTATGTAATATTCTATCACTATATGTTTAGTCATGCACTATTATATTTAATCATGTTCTAGAAATTCATGGAACTTTCATACATACAAGCTTAAATTATGATATTGATGATAATTATTCTCTTCTGTCCCTCTTTTTGACATACCTCTTTTTATTTACAATATTGATAGCACTGTATTGTATATTTGTTATTTTTATGTTTATATCTACCTATGTCCTTCTTTATGTATATTATATTATGTAATTTGCAAAAATCTCTAATTGGGCTCAGATGCTATTTTTGTAACATTTATCTCTTTATTGTATGCATTTCTACATCTATTGTCTGTTGATTTTTTAATAAATTAATAAAATATCAAATCTACCTGTATAAATAACAGTAAAAGCTTAAAATCGTGGAAAAACAAATACCTTTATACTTGTAAAGACAAGGCACATGAAGCAATCCGCAGGAATTGTTTATATTGCTTGGCATGAAAAATGGTGTACATTTACATAAAGCTCGAATTATTCTTCTTTTGCACATAAAAATGCAGTCACTGAAGCTATATTTTCCGTTGTACTTTTCTGAGAGATCATCTTTAAACATGCACTTTCGCTGAAAATCGAAATTTTAATTTATCTTAGAAATACGTTCTTGGAAGGCTTTAGGATTATATATGTTTATTACATTATCCACTATCAAGAATTTTGATAATGGGTACCTGATGTATCGAGAACTGTTTTACCGCAGGTACACTACGGATCGTTCGAGCAACGACGTTGATACTAACTCTGCTATCGACGGGTATGAATCTGACCACCGTATTACCGGTGTGTTGGTCTGGGTAATCGTGTGTATAAAACACGTGTATCTGCATATAAAGTCATTAGAAACTGAATTAACTGCATTTTGAAAGCGAAAAACAGTACAATACATACTTTGAATCCTTGTGAAATGTGTGCTGGATACACATAATCGTCCAATTGAGGATCTAGTACTATAGACAGACCATATAGAGTGCCTGCAGACTTCAAGTATTTCGGCTTTTCTCTAAAATTAAAAATATTGTTTGTCAAAGCTTCCATTTAGCCTAAATAAATTTTAATGTGCTGATTTAGTTAAGACAGGTAAAATCTGTTTGATGGAAATTTTACAGTGGTTCTCTGTTTCGTCCCTTCTCTTTCCAAATACCCAAAAACACTAACGTGCAAAATCGGCAACTTTTATAAATATCATCATCATCCTCATCATCATCATCATCATCTACAGTCGTTCACCATACACTGCTAGATGAAGGCCTCTCCAACACGCTTTCACTCGTCTCTGTTTTGCGCAATTCTCATCCATCTCACCCCACACATTTTCCTAATTTTGTCTACCTATCTTCACTGCGTTCTTCCTTTTACCCTTTTGCATTTTCTCGGGTTCTATTGTAGGACTCCTTTTGTCCACCTTTCGTCCATTCTTCTAGCCACGTGACCCAGCTATTCAGTACCGGTTTTAAGAGGGGGGGGCTGGGTCAGGGCGCCAAACGATGCACCAAAGGCGCTTTAAAATTTAAAATTAGAGCGCCAAAAGCCATTCAAAATTTTAGATTAGAGCGTCGAAGGCGAAAGTTTTTTCTAAGGGTGTTTAGAAAAAATAACCCGAGGGCGCCATCGGGTGTAAGGCCGGCACTGCACCCATTGCCATGTCAATCTCTTTAGTCTATTCACTATATTCCAAGACCCTTGTCATACTTTTCACCCACGTGTTACACTTCCTGTCTTTCTTCGTTATGCCGAGCATTCAGCGCTCCATACTTCTTTGAGTGCATTGGACTTTGTGTAGCATATTGGCGTTTAATGTCCAAGTTTCACATACATACGTCATCAGTGGCAAAACGCATTTATAACGGTACTTATATATTAGTACTTAGAGGTTTTCGGAATGTGGTTAAACGTGCAGCAGAATCCCTCTGAAGTGACATCCATCTCAAAGAATTCACTGCAATCTACCATATTGCCCATCCATTTACAACGCAACAACATATTTTCACATAATGGAGACAACTGTTAAAATAATAAACAAAGTTATAAATCAGATCGCTGTATAAAATGATCTATTAAATGAATCTATAATTTGATAAAACCGTCTTCATTATTTTCTTGAAGTCTATCGATCTAGTTTCCACATCAATATCGTAATTCTCCTTTACGAACCCAATAAAATCTTCGAATGTTTCTAAATTAGGACTGTTATAATCGATCAAAGTTCCCAAGTTGCGGAATCCACTCACTGTCGATTCAATTGACTTGTTTTTGTTAATCATCCTTAAATATCAAATGTTGCCAAACGTATTATTTTTTCACTGCAATTGATAAATCAAATTGATATATGAACTCACGTATCCTTCACGAACGCTTCAATCCTGGATTTGCTTAGTTTATTAACATTGCATATAGCAATTGCCGGGAACGGTACCTTCCATATTGGATACTGATCTGTTTCCAGTGAAACAACAGTTGGATTTTGGACGAAATCCTTCCAAACCGATTTCACCATGTACACGGCACCAGATATCGCCAAACAGATTACAATGAACCAAATCCACCTATGAATGTGCAAAAAGAAGATAAACAATGAAACCAAATGTATATAATAATATAAATTAGAAACCAACCTCTCAACAGGATGTCTTCCAGGTTCAACAATTCTTTTACATCCTGCTAAAGTGGAATTTTGTAAATATTCTTTGATAACAGCGGACAAGGATTTTTTTAAAATAATCAATCCGTCTTCATTGTTAGATTCAATCTCTATAAATATATTCCTAGTACGAGGCTTTCTGTTTTTCAAAATTCTAAGTTTTCGAATCATTTCGATTTAAATATTTGCAAAATTGATTGTTCAAGTGCGCGATACTTTTATTATTGGCATTAGAATTGCTTTTCAAATTGTACTTTTGTAATAATTATCCATATTTTATTTTTACAGATTCGTATCAAAGCTCAATTAGAACACATGCACGATAGAATATTTGAGTTATTGATTGACATTTGTATTTAATTATTTGTTAACCCTTAGAGCTCGTATGTTTATTTTCATATACATATACATATGTATATGTATGTACATATGTATAATCTTAAAATTCGACATTATTCTGCACACTCTAAACTCGTATATCAACTTTTTTGTTGTAATTTCAAAATATATCAATTAATCGTTAAAAATATTTTTATCTAAGTTTAATAGTTAAAAAAATCGGCGTTTTGGAACAGCAATATTTTAATTTTAAGAAAAGCGAGTAGTTATGATGTAAAAAAAATGTTATTCCTAAAAACTATTCCTAAATTTTCTCTTTAAATGTGAGCACATATACAGATTTTTGAGCCAGTGATATTCAAGCTTTTTTATTCAAAGTACATGTACTGTGTATTTAATTTTTAAAAAATGCGAGGTAATAATAATTTTGTCATAATTTTTAGTAAATTAAAACAGTAACAAACGTGATGTTAAAACATTGATACTTTTTAAAATAAGATTATACTATTTTTTTAAATAAGCAATTTCAAATAGGGATTATCTTGATTTTAGAAAAAACACTTCGAAAAGCTAAATTTATTTTTATGCAATTCGTCGACTAATCTAATCGTCAAAAAATAAACTATTTCAAATACACTGACTAGTGATAGACCTATGAACAAACCACATATACCACCAAGATTACCTGGAAATTGTGAAAAGATTAAAAAAAAAAATACAACTAATAAATCGAATCGAATTAATAACTCACTGATTAATTCGAACCAATAATACACTACATCCAACTTGTATAATTCCGTATCAACATCTCCAAAAAATATATGAACCAATGAATAATTCTTAGCTGTAACGTGCATCCTAATAAATAGTGAAAAAAAAATTTCTTGTAAAATTTTTAATTTATAGAATTATTATATTACAATTATTTTTTTCTTATTTTTACAAAATTTTAGAATCCTTTCCATTTTTCATCAGTGGTTGCGTTGACACTTTAGTACTGTATTTTGTGAAAGCGCAATCGGGATAGCAGTCATTGCAAAAAAGACCATCAATTGGTTCTTCATCTGAATCTTCTTCTGGATTGTGTTCTTTGAAGAGTCCTGTTAATATTGTACGAAATTTATCTGAAAAAATAGAAATAAAGCATAATTCCCCAAATTAGTAGATTATTATGAATACCAGGCATTTGAATTTCAACAATTGCATTATATTATAAAAACAAGTGAAAGACGATTACTTTTAATTTTGAATAGAAATAATTTTTTTAATTTGATTAGTAAAAAATTCGATTCAAACCATTGAATTAACAATATAAATAAACAGTTCCGAACAAATACCTTTATACTTATAAAGACATGGTAGATGAGCCAATTCGCATGAATTATTTTTGGTACTTGGCATGAAAAATGGTGTACATTTACATAACGCCCGTATTATTTGTTTTTTGCATTTAAAAATGCAGTCACTGAAGCTGTATTTCCCACCGTATTTTTCTGGCAAATCATCCTTCAACATGCACTTTCTCTGAAAGTTGAAATTTCATCCAACGTGACAGATAAAAGTATCTTTTGACTAAGTAACTACACAAAAGATAATCATTTACACAAAATAGTAAATTTTTTTCAAGAATTTTAGTCATGGATACCTGATCTATCGAGAATTGTTTTACACTAGGTACACTCCGGGTGGTTCGGGCAGCAATGTTGACGAAAACACTGTTATCGACAGGTATGAATCTGACCACCGTGTTACCGATATATGGATCTGGGTAATCGTGTGTATAAAACACGTGAATCTGTACACAAAATCATTGGATTTTGAAGGAGCTTTATTTTATCAAATAATAAAATTACAATACATACGTTGAATCCCTGTGAAATGTGTATTGGATACACGTAATCATCGAGGTGAGGATCTAATACTACAGATAGACCATTAGAAACACCTGGAGACTTCGAGTATATTGGATTTTTGTGTTCACCTTCGCTGGAATTCAAAATATTATAAGGAGGTGAAATCAAAACATTTTGCTAATAGAGTTTATCAAAGTTACCACTAAGAATCAAAATGTACAAAATAAAAGTTGGAATTTTGTATTTTTTTTAACTCTTTGAGTGCTGACGTCTTTTCTATTGAAAGCCCGCCACGCTGAAAATTTCACCAACATTTCCATCTAGAATTATTTAGAAATCCAATAGAAAGCAGGTATAAAAATTGTAGCTAATCCAAACAAACCCTAGATAACTACCGCCGAGGATTTCGAGTTTTGTAATGGTGTTTTTAGACCAGTGCTACTCAAACTATGGCCCATTACTAGTCCGTGGACCAGCGGTAGCCGATCCGCGGAGAAAGACGTAATTAAAAAATAAATAAAACAATAGCTTGTGTCTGAACTATTTCAAAATATAGACTGGATAACCAAACTAGCTTATTTGACAGATATTTTTTGCATTTTGAATGACCTTAACTTATCCATGCAAGGAAGAATGTCATCTTGTTTCACAATGGCAGACAATACAGATGGGTTGAAACGAAAACTAAAAACGTGGAAGATTCGTTCTTCAAAAGAATGCTATGACATGTTTCACAATTTGGCTGATATTATTTACGAAGGAGGAGAGGAGGTTAATATGACGTCTGTGCGCGATATAATCAGTTGTCATTTGACAAATTTATCAGAGCGATTCGATTTCTATTTTCCACCAGATGACGATCCACGAATTTTACTACTTAGATTTTATTTTATTATTATTTTTTACAAGTTTTCAACCATATACATATATAACGTTTTTATTTTAAAATATGATGCTGGTCCGTGAGAAAAACTGAAAAAAAAAATACTGGTCCGCCAGCTGAAAAAGTTTGAGTAGCACTAGTTTATACTCTCTAATATATCTTGCAACAATATAAAATAAACAAAAGAAGTTTATTAATGAATGTATTATTCCAAAAATAGTTCCATCTTATTCATTGTTATTAAAATCTAAATGCCAAGCCGTAATCTAAAATACTCAGCAGTTAGGGATTTCCATCGGGAAATTCTGCTATGGTTATAAATTCAGAAATTCCGGTGTAAACCAGTCTTTATAAACGTTGACAAATGAATGACACGAATTATACAACCCATGTTCAATACATTTATTTTTCAATGCTACCTAGAAAGGCTTAGCCGGTAGTATTCTTGTTTACTTTGTACATGCTCAAAATGCAACGCCTATCGGCGTTTTTCAGACCCATGGACCTGTTGTCAAAACACCAATCGGCGTTGGTCAGCATTCATAGGGTTAACTTGAAAATTAGCCGATACGATCTAAACTTTATTTGATTTTAAATAAAAGTTACTCCGGTCTCTCTCTTTCCGAATATATATGTACATATATACAAAGTTGATTACTTAAAAAAATACAACATTATTTATTTAACCGTACTTAGTTGATTTTGGATTGTAGTTAAAAGCGCAACAGTATCCTTCTGAGGTGAGACGCATCTCGAAGAATTTGCTGCAATCTACCACGTCGCCCATCCACTTACAGCGCAACAACATCTTTTCACAAGATGGAGACAACTGTTAAAATATACATCAAAGTTACAAATCTTATAAAAATATGAAATAATCTATTCGTTAAATTACTAATAGAACGAAACCATCTTCATCAACATCCTGGAATCCATCGGTTTGGTTTCTATATCTTCATTTCCCTGTACTAACCGCATAAACTCTTCAAATGTATCCAATGTAGGACTGTTGTAGTCAATCAATTTTCCCAAATTGCGGAATCCACTTACCATCAGTTCACTCGTTTCATTGTTATAAGCCAACCTGAAACATTAAATGATGCCAAAATTTGGTCAAATCTAATTACTTCTCTTATTACAACAAAATGATTTTATGAACTAACATGCTATTTGCGAATGTTTCAATTCTGGATCTGCTGAGTTTATTAACATTGCATATAGCAATTGCAGGAAATGGAATCTTCCATACAGGATACTGATCTGATTCTAGCGAAACAACAGTTGGATTTTGGACGAAATCCTTCCAAATCAGCTTCACCATATGCGCGGCACCGCATATTGCCAAACAAATTACCACCAACCAAATCAATCTATTTTATGCCACAAAAAAGAAGATAGACGTATCATGGAACCAAATTAACAATAATTCAAATTAGATACCAACCTCTCTGCTAAATGTCTTCTAGGCTCAACAATTCTTTTGCATCCTGCCAAAGTAGAATTTTCTAAATATTCCTTGATGACAGCGAACAAGGATTTTCTTAAGATAACTAAGCCATCTTCTTTTTCCGATTCATTTTCTGTAATTGTATTCCTAATTTGAGGTTTTCTGTTTTTCAAAAGTTTAAGTTTTCGTATCATTTCGATTATATTGGCAAATGCGAGTATTCAAGTGCACGATACTTTCATTATTAGCATTAGAATTGTTCTAATTGGAATTTAATTAATTAATTATTCTCAATTTTATAAATTCGTGTCAAAGAACAATTTGATCATATGCACGATATAATGCTTGAGCATTAATTTATTGATTTATCTATTTTATTAATATTTTTGTATTGTTTGACTATGTATGTACATACATTGTATGGAGATTTTTGGTTTTAAATTAAAAAATGCGTCTTAAATGAAAATGTTTATAAAAACTGCATATTGTAAAACTATGTCAACAGCATTGTTTGGAAGATGTTTAAAAAATTTAAAAAAAATCAGGTTTATTTATTTTATTTTATTTTTTTAAATTTTATTTCTCAATACTGTCTTTACAATTAATCAAAAATTCGTATTAATTTAGTCAACAACAGCATCTCAGCATGTATTCGTAATCATGGCACAGGCCTGCTCCATTCAACGGACATATTATAGCTCTCGGACACAGCACTGGTAAACTATCTGAAATTCAAATTTTAGTTCCAAAAATGATTTAAAAAACATATGTAGATAAAGTAAAAAACGAAAATATGAATAAAATGTAATTAAGACCTAGTAACTTAGCACATCCACAACAATAGCCGTAGATAATAGCCAGATCATCTTCGCAAGTATGCATTGGACATCCATTACAATTCACTCCGATGCCGAAAAATGGCAAATTCACTGAAATTCATTAACTACATCAATAATGACATTTTATTACCTTACAATTACCAAAAATGTTTGCGTCTACTCAGAGCCATAACAATAACTCACTTTAGCAGGCCCGACTAAAGACAAAAACATATGTCGATAAGTAGAGATTGGCGGACAAGTTGCTTTTGCCTACAAAAAATGGTTCATTATTGCCAACATTTTTTTTGCTCTTTTGATTTGTAGGACAATAGTAATTGACAATAGCGAACCATTTTTTGTGGGTTAAGACATCCTAAGAGTTCATATTTCATGATTTCAATCATATGAAAACTGAAAAGTTGAACATCTGATCTGATGGTGGCGTGCCGTGAAAGTCTCCCTGTTCTTGTCGCACAGCCTTACTTGCGTGTGCGCGAGCAGGATACAAAGGTATAGGGGACGTCATACCGAGTCCCCTTGCTCGCGCATACGTAAGTAAAGCTGTGCGACAAAAACAGTGAGATTTTCACCGCTCGCCACTGCTAACAGTTCAAGAATAACGGAATTGGTTATTTATGTTTAAACAAATATAGTAAAATATGTAAGCAAATTAATAAGCTTGTAATAAAAAATAAAGTAAAACTAATTCCATTACAATACATATTGAAGTACATAATTTGATTTAGTGAAAGTTGTAGTATTACTATTTATAAATTTTGCTACGGTGCAACTGTTAGAATTTTTTTTTCATGCTTACGTCTTGGACTTTTTTTGACACTGAAGTCGAACACAGTTCTGAAAGCGTCCACTTCAGCTGTCATCACCAGCAACACAGTCATCACCAGTACAAGGATTATTGAGCTTTTTGAAAACGAAGCCATTACAACTGCTCGACGTTCTACGACCAACTGATTTGTTCTTCATTTCACCGATCTCATTTATCACCAGTTACAAATAAACACTTAGACAATTTACTGGAAATTTTTTCGACAAAAACAATGTTTTGCTGTTCGTGTAATTGCCTAGTTATGGCTTATTAGTCGACACTCCTACCTAAATTCCTCTAAAATTACACCATTTACTTATGCTAAATACCGGGATTATATACTAGTATTATACAAAATAGTACTTTTGTCGTATTCATTCAATCATTTTTTTCTCCAATGACTTAAGCGAACAGTGTTCTTCTGGGTTAGCTTAGAATACGGTTTAAATACTTCAACCTAAAATAAATCTACTATTTTTTTGAAAGCTTCTAAAATTAGATTATTTTGTTATTATTATTCAATCAGTTTTCCTAAAGCTCCATATCCATCACATATTATAAATTTCTTACAGTTGTAAACTTATTAATTATTCAATTGGATAATATTTCTATTATGTAGTGTGTGTCGGTTTTTTTTTTCAAATTGACTACCCAATGTGAATAAATTATTCACATTTCCACAGGGTCGTGTCAACAAGCTATTGGGCTGTTTACACGACAGAATGCATAAGTAATAATTTATTGATTTTTGTTTATCTCCATGTTTTTGATTTTTGCCAAAAAAAATGATATAATTTCTTATAATTTACATAAATATACGCATTATATTGAGAAAATTTATGGAGAATCTTTTTAAACAAGGAAATACACCCCTATTATTATTAGTGCGTAGCGTACTTTTATATAAAATACGCCCTCGTGATATGAAACACTATGTTCAAGTCGTTGTGCACTTGTATTTGGAAAATATAAAATTTAAAGATAATATAATAATAAAATTATTATTTTGAATAAAAATACCAATAATTTTATTTTACTACCGGCATCTATGTATAAAATTAATGACTACGAGACGTCACCGAGATTAAAAATTTTCGATCTTGAAACGCTTCTTAAACGATATTTTATCTCTATCGTAATGGCGGAGGATCCATTTACTTATATTGATGACCAAAATGAGCAATATGGCAAAGTATGAAAACGATCCGATAAGAGGCAAACTTTTTCCTGAAATGTAATCGTAAGTGAAACGTAAAGGAGGTATGTAAAAAAAACCAACTGGTATTAGCGTATTAGAGATACATTTTTGAAAATTAAAATAAGAATTTGCTGTGATAATAGCACGCACGGTCATTTTCATTTTGCATTAAGTTTAGTTTGTCTACTTGAAAGAGTCGTTATTATACATATAATAACAGAGTGAAGCTAATAAGCTTGAAAATATAAAATTGAGGGAACTAAAATATATTTCTACAAATGAAAGTCCGTTGTGAATAATTAAAACATATGTATGTACATATATGTATAGGAAATTAAGTTTATCCAAGAGGGAGGGGGGAGGAGCACAGCCAGCGGTGGTTTATCATACATGAAAATAAGCACGCGTTTGGGGTCCCGAAATGGGTCTTTTCTACCAAAATTTACAACTTAGAAATTGTTATCATTGTCCACGATACGTTCGTAAGCCAAGAATAAATGAAATTAGTACCTATTTTACTTCAAAAACTCTTGTTTCAAGTAGGTACATTTAGTAAATAATTAAAAATAATATGATTTTGTAAAATCCTGAAAAATGAAAAACCACATATTGAAAAGTATGGTAAAAAACGATGATAACATTTTTTTTACTGAAGTGGGGGCTTTAAATTTCAAATGCGCTTGGGGCCCCCCATTTACTTGATCCGCCACTGGACATAGCAACCCCCTTGGATCCGCTTATGCCACGGCTTGTTAAAAACACGGAGCAATCGATAAAACTCATATCCGACAATATTACACATTCCGCAACGAGTGCGTCTAGAATCGATCGATAAATTATTAATTTTAATATGAAGATAATAATTTAATACACAAAAAGAAATAAAAATTCATAAGTTCTCATCCTTGTTTTCAGAACGAGCACATACAAAAGTTATGATTATTTTACAAGGACTGATCCATAGGGGGGGGGGGGTGATGGGATCCACCTCCTCCCCTTCTAATTTCATTGCCATTTGAAAATTATGTCGTTTTTTTTTAAATTTTTGTCGCGGTGTACAAAATGGTTGTCCTTTTGTCAACTACAGCTGGACAGTCAATCAATGCACAGTGTTATTTGTCAGCTGTTAGGTGCAACCTGGGTGATTCATAGGCGCCGTTACACACACGATATCTACTACCGATATTTCCATATCCAGTTCCTAAATAGCAACCATAGGTTGCAATATGGGAACTGGATATGGAAATATTGGTAGTAGATATCGTGTGTGTGGACGGCGTCATATATTCTAGGAAGTATAAGTGACAAGTGACAATTATATTAAAAAAGCGAATCGATACATAGTTTTTAACATTAATTAAAATTTTTATATTTTCATTTTATTTATTTATTTTATTAATTGAAAAATCAACAGACAGGATGTACATAGATATGTATAAAAAAACAAATAGTAAATAAATAATATATGTAACATCCGAGTCCAATAATAGATTTTTACAAAAATGAAAAAGATAAATATAAAGAAAACAAATTAAAAAGTAAAGAATAAAGGCATGACAAAATATGTAGAACATTGCATAATTAAATTATAGTATTAAAATATTTGGAAAAGGTTATAAAATAGAATATAAGAAGAAATTGAAATTTACAAATATAAAACAAATGAAAAAGGTAAATACAAAATAAACAAATGAAAAGGAAAAGAATGAAAGCTATAATATGATTAAATAGCACATTACATAACTAAACTAAAGTATAAAAATATTGGAAATATTGGAAAAATAGAATAGGAGAAGAAATGAATCAATCGGTCAAGATTCTCTTGATGTTAGACCTGAATTGATGTAGGGAAATACCAAATAGATCAACCTCATTCAGCTCTCCGTTAAACATACGATAAACGCGCTGCAGATAAAAATATTTTTGGGAATTAGTATTGAAAGGATCAAGTGAAAAGAGTGCAACGCGTCTAGAGTACCGAACTGGGATTCTGAAATTAACCTTATTCAGTAAATCAGAAAAATCAAGGAAACCATTTATGAGCTTAAAGAAGTATATAGCATCAGTATGTCGTCGCCTGACAGAAAGATTGTTAAAAGAAAGGATTTTTAAAATGTCAGAAACAGTAGAATGGGTATATGTAGGTAGGAAAAAGGTAGCGTAAGGATTTAATAAATTTAAGTTGAACTTTCTCAATACAATTAATATGGGATAAATAAAAAGGTGACCAGATAATTGAGGCAAATTCAATGTGAGACCTTACAAAGGAAAAATAAAGTAATTTTAGTACATGAGGATCATTAAAGGGTTTTGTTGAGCGGAGTAGGAATCCAAGAGATTTAAATGCTTTGTTGGTAATAAAAGAAATATGTTCAGAGAAATCTAGTTTATTATTGAGTATTACACCAAGATCCTTAATAGAAAATGACGTGATAAGGATTGAATGATTTAATTGATATTGATTGGTAATAATTGACTTATTTCTAGTGAAATTTAAAATAGAGCATTTTTCTAGATTAATAAAAAGATCATTATTTAAACAATATATAGGGAATCTATCTAGATCTTCTTGTATCTTATGACTAGTCACCGGACCCAGAAGGTGCCGCGTATTGTTCAAAGGTTGTAAATGCATTGTTAAAGGTTTGCCGAACCTTTTTTACAAAGGATTTACAACAATGGAACAATGGACAGCACTGTGACTATCCTACCTCTACTTATGACAATCGTCTATGGTGCATATTGGTTTTATGTTCATTTTATGTTCATTGGATTTAAATAAAGATAAATTGCATTTTTTATCGAACTCCCTACAAAAAATCCTAGATCCGTCCTTGTTTTTTACTGCAGGTTCCGAATACCAGATCCCGTTCAATATACACGGGCCACAGTGAAAAAATATTAAATGATCCTCCTGCAACTGTTCAAATAAAGTGAACTCTGTCATTTCACACCGGTCCGTAGTGACCCTAGAAAAAAAGAACTCATGTGCACGCCTGCTCCGCAATAACAAGTAATAGAGCGCGCAAATAAAAAAGGCAAATGCGAGAGTGGCTGGAAAGCGAGAAACGAGATGGCCGTGAAAGAGCGGTTTTGGAGTGGCGATCGCCGCGCTGTCGCCCGGTGGCCACAATCCGATATCACGATTGCGATCGCTGCTGAGTGTCGGAGCCGGACTCCTGCCTCGCCAACGTCGACGCCCCTTCACACGAGAAACTTGCCGTTCGCCCACATCCACACATCCACACATCATGAATCCCGAATAGTGAGTACACATTCCCTTTATTCGGTACGGTACAGTTGAATCCCCGTTCCCCGATCCCCACCCCCGTGACTGACGTAGCGCTGCGTGACGCATGCACTGCGCCGTCACTTGTCACGCCCGACATTTCGCCCCCTCCCCTCCCCTCCCCTCCCCTCCCCTCCCCTCCCCCCACCAGCTGGCGATACTCCGTCGTGGCCGAATCGAATCTTTTGTCGACGTTTCCGGCGGTGGGCGGAGGCTCGTCGTCGTCGTGGCTTCCCCTCCCCTCCCCTCCCCTCCCCTCCCCCTCTCCCCACCCCTCCCCCTGCCATGTGGCTGTCGTGACAGATTCTCATCCTCATCCTCATCCACAAGCGTATCAGACGATGACAACGACGATGCGACGGATCTGTCACGTCCTTCGCCGGCCACCGTCCGCCCACACAAAGCCTTTGTGTCAAATTAAATATACCATTCGATTGTTTTTCATTTTCAAATTTTCGTTCGTCGAAATTCAATTGTTTTGATATAATTATGACAATCGCCAATCACTACTATGAGGAAAAAGTTGCCATTTCATTTTATATTTATTATTCAATTTATTTATATATATTGTAAATAAAAAAAAAGGCAAAATGTAATTCAAATACGTATATATATATATATATATATATACGCAAGTCAATTTTACGAAAAAATCACAATTAATTAATGTACATAAAGATTATCCATCATTCTCTTTGTGTATTTATTTTAAATAAAATAATTTTGTTTAAATAGATATTGCTTGTGAAAAATTTTGACCTCCAAATATTTTCTGTTTGTGTCTCAAATATCATTTCCTGATTGCGCTCTTATGGTTTTTAAAAACTTGTATATATTTGCAGATAGCTCTTAAAATTGATATGGTATCGCGAATAAATTTTCACTCACATAATGTACCCGATAGAAGGTTCACGCGTCAGGACATTCACGGGTAAAATGTTCACACGAAAAATCGGTTTACAAAGAAAACGTACACGCGTTATACAAGTTGTTGTTTATGAAGCTAAGCATTGCTTGTGTGCAGGGCTGCCAAAAGAAATCCCAGGCTCTGGGGAAAATAATTCTGGGCCCTGTGACAAACTACAAATAGATCTTGTAGATATTTTTTTAATATGCGAAAAATTTATCAGAACTATTAAAAAAATGCCTATATATATAGGTTGTTATTTTTTTAAATAATTGAATAGGAAAGTATGATATTACAGGTACGACTTCACACAGACACAAAGAATGCGTAGAAGGAAAAATAATAAATACGCGTATTTTTATGTAGGATAATATAAAATATCGATAACGGTCAGTCAGACGTCCAAACACGGGGCTCCTCAAGTAGTTCAGACCCTGGAACTTGATCCCCCTCCCCCCCTCATTGGCCCTGCTTGCGTGCATTGAAATATCAAAAAATATTAATTTGGCTGTTTAAAATTTTTAAATTGGAAAAAACAAAAGCTCAAGTTTTTTTTCGTAAAATGTTTCATTTTTGAACGTGTGAACATATTGTCACGTGAACATTTTATACATTAATGTGAACCTTCTGTCGGGTAAATTATGTCGATGAGCGTTTTACCTGTGAACGTTTGTTCATGGATCCACTAATATATACGTACTATCATATTAAATATTGGTGACCAAAATGAGCAATATCGCAAAGTATGAAAACGTTCGGATAAGAGATAAAAAGTCCTCTGAATTGTAATCGTAAGTGAAACGTAAAGGAGGTTTGTAAAAAATTAGTGTATATGAATTATATAATTGTAAATCTATTTTTTCCAAAAAATATAGTTGCCTTAAATTTTGTTGAAAATGATTAAATTAATGGATTCAATATCAATTTTCTAACTAAAAATTATATATTTTTAGTCATCCTACTACTACTTTACCTGCAGTTTTACATTAAACATAGATATAATAATTAGATATGGATTTATCAGTTGAAAGTTGTGATTATTGTTATTATAGTGGCATTACAATGTTCCAATACACTTCTGTGGACAATTATAAAACGAATCTGTTTATTTAATACATATTTTATTAACGAGCTGAGAATAATCTCCAACGTACTGCATTTGCAACAACTCTTATCAATTGTATAAATAATAAAAATCGTTTAAATACATATGTATATGTATGAACATTATATTGAACTTCCTGCAAACGCTTGAGGTAGTGGTTTTGGGATTATCGAACATTTTGATAACAAAAAACTGAAATAAAATTACAATTCACAATATGAAAAGATTATAAATGGAAATTATATTATTTTTTAATTATGTTGCATTTAATAGTACATAATAATGATATTAAAGACTAAATAATAAGCTCTAATCTTCAGCTTTGTGCATTTTTAACACCAAATAGAACATTGATATTTTTAAATAAAATAAAATAAATATCATAGTTCATCGAGGCATAATAAATATTGCACCTAATTACCGACTCGTAAAAACGTTAGTTGCAAATATTTGTCTGTCTCGGTTGCTCGTACATGATTATGTCTTGCTTTGTGACGATCGAATGAAGGATGATTCACCAATCGACTGTTTTGAATTAATTTTCAGCGACTACCTGTTCAAACTGCTGCTCATCGGTGACTCCGGTGTAGGGAAATCCTGTCTACTGCTCCGCTTCGCAGATGACTCGTACACGGAAAGTTATATTAGCACGATCGGTGTTGACTTTAAAATTAGGACCATTACCTATAAAGATCAGACAATAAAACTGCAAATTTGGGACACAGCCGGACAGGAGAGGTTTAGAACTATCACTTCGTCGTACTATCGCGGTGCTCACGGTATTATCGTTGTATACGATTGTACAGAACAGGTTAGTAACCCTCGTATATATAACACTATTGGTGTTTTTCAATAAATATTTCATCGTAATATGACACCTCTTCTGTATCACTTGATGAAATGTTTATTGATTTTGAACTTTGGTACCAATCATCGAGTTGCAGATTTGACCTGTGTGAGTCACATACTTTGAACACATTTTCTCTGTGTGCGTGTATATTTGTATTTTCAACTTCATTGGTATCATTTAAATGATAATGAGAGTAAAATGACCTGACTCAAGTTCATATGTAGTGTATCAAATCTTAACAATTAACGTCTTCAAATGAGTTGAGTTATTGCATACGAATTTTTTTGTTTTTCTATTTTTATATACAAATGTTTTCGATTGTTTTCAGGAAACGTTTGAGAACGTTAAACAGTGGTTAGAAGAAATCGACCGTTATGCATCGGACAATGTAAATAAGCTATTGGTAGGAAACAAAAATGATCTTACTACGAGGAAAGTTGTAGACTATATGACTGCTAAGGTAATGTTTATGGTACATATATGCTGTGATGTCATCCAATTATTATAAGAACAGGTTTTGCGCTAGTAAATTGTTCCAAAACATGAACTATGTAGTGTATGCTACGTTATATGTACATATTTATAATTCCTACATGACTCATTTTAAAAAATGTATATAAAAAAATTGGATGTGACTAACCAACGACTTTATCTATGTATTCGAGGAATATGAGAATTATGGTTACAAATCAAAATTCGATAATTAAACATACATAACCATTCACACTTACTGGCTATGAGAACATTTTTGATACAAATTGAACGCAAATGTAAGGAAATTTACACAAGACAAAAGTTCTACTTACGGCTGTCAGATTTTATTCAAATGTTCAAAAAAAGGTTTATTACTTCAAATCACTATACATATACACATTAAATATCAAAAAAATAATTTAAGAGCTCAAAATAAAATGATTAATTATTGTTTTTAATAAAATTACTACTTCCGGTTTATGAATTCTGACCAAAACCTTATCAAGTTAGTACATAAAGAATGCAAATATAAATTTTCAGCTTGATACGTTCAGGGGTGTAGAAAAAATCCCACTTCGGGTTTATTAAATTTAATGGTTTTTTACAAACCTTTACGTTTCACTTACGATTACAATTCTCTAGATTTGCCTCTTATCCGATCGTTTTCATACTTTGCTATATTGCTCATTTTGGTCATCAATATAAGTAAATGGATCTTCCGCCATTACGATAGAGATAAAATATCGTTTAAGACGCGTTTGAAGTTTGTAAATTTTAAATCTGGGTAACGTCTATGTAGTCTTTAGTTTTATTTTTATTCAAAATAATAATTTATTTTTATTTTCATCAAATTGATGCAAGGATTATACGTCTTGTTTACGGGGTCAAGATAAATCGAACAAGAGTAAACTGCTACTTCCAGTTGACGGATGCTTATCAAATTTTATGTGTATATCTTGGTTTAAAACTTAAACTTATAACTGGCAGCCTAATTTTAATAGACGTGGTTCAAAGACATAACAGGTGTCTGGAAGTTTTAAATTTTCAACATAAGTTTTTTGGGAACCTATTGGATGACAGCACTGTAAAATATGAAGTTTTTTTTTCCTTTTTGGACAGTGATGTTTGAGGTGTGCTTTTTTTTATATTTCAGGAATACGCAAAACAACTCGGTATTCCATTCTTGGAAACGTCGGCTAAAAATGCATCAAACGTTGAGCAAGCATTCATGACAATGGCAGCGGAAATCATGCAGCGTGTGGGACCACCATCAGCACAAGTGGCTAGTGATGCACATGTGGGTGTGAAAATCGAAAAAACGACTAACGTTGACACCGGCAGTAAAGGCTGTTGCTGAGCCATTGTTGCATCGCCTCAACTGTAAGCCCTCGCCAATTCTCAATCTTATTTCCGTATATATTTTTGTTTCGTTCTATACTAACAGTGCACTAACGGTCCGTTTTGGTGTATTTCTAGGTATATCAGCACATCAGGAACCCTATACAATATCCTCACGGTTCCTACGGCATGAGGGAACATTGAGTCTTAGGGAATAAAATATCTCTAGTTTTATTTAATTAAAAAAAAATCTGGTGTAGAATGTTTATTTGATTTGTGTACAGTAGGCTATAAAACTATAATTATTCATTTGTAATAAAATAGTAGAAAAATTAATATCAATTCTTTTAACCATTCCGTTATCTGGTCTTTCAGAAATATTTGGTACGTTAATTAGAATATTATATATTTATACAATAGTTGTAACTTTTGTTTGAAGCTGTCATTTTTTTTTCGACGATGTATCTAAATCCAACGTTGTAATAAAATGACTTGGTTTGTTGAGACGGTGGCGCTCAAGAGAGACATGGGATAAATAAGAAGTCATCATCGGCATACGGATTTGTTATATTACAATGTTGATCCCGTTTTAATTTACTGTTTACTTATAATGCGATATGCGGTGAACGGACACGACTGAGAATTATGAACGGCGCTCGATGTAGAGCTTTCTTTCTCAGTATTTTTTTGAATATTTACATCGAAACGGTTGTCGATTTCGGTCCATCCAATATGTATTTGTATATACGGTTTTGAATTTAACAATTGATTTCGATACGAATGAATGTGGCGATTCCGACAGTCGAGTAAACAATGTAAAGTATTCGAACGTGTCAGCTGCATTTTCAATTATTAAACTAGTATTATCAGCCTACACGTTTTTATTATTAAATACTAAACAAACAAACAAAAAAAAGGTTTATAATATAGTCCGTGCCTATAGGTTTATTTATTCCGTAATAATTATATTATTATTATATTAAAAAGAAGTGTATAAATCAAACGAGAGTGTTTAAAAATGCTTTTTAATGTAGATTATTGATAAAAATGAAAAACATGGTTATATTCGGTTTTTTTTACATTTAATTGTGGATTGCTAGAGGTGAAGTATGTTGAAAAAAAAAATATATATATATATATATACATATACGAATAATGTATAACTCTTATGTTAACCCACTCGGCAACTATACTAGCCAACTTTTTGTGCCCTGTATTCTTATTATATATACTGTAAAATCAAACAAGGGTGAAAATATTCATCGTATGTGATTTCGATTGATGGATTTTTTGCGTAAATTCGTTCAGTTCTTCGCTAAGAGCTTTAGCCTTCGCTGTCTATTGAATATTGTTTCGTTAAAGAGAGAGAAACATTTTATATAAAAAAAGAAAAATTAAAAGCAATGGAATCGAACGCTTGTACTGAAAGTTTTCGTCGTGTGTATTTTAATATAATAAATGTATAAGTATTTTAACACTTTCAAACGAATGGCCAGCAGATGCAAACCATTTGTGTGAAGATATTATTTGTATGGTTTTTAATATTGTAATATTTTGATTTACAACCGTTTTGTAATGCATTTTGCCTACACACACAAAAAAAAAAAAAAATACACATAAAAAGTACACCGAGCGCATATATAAATATACATAAGGATACGTTTTTATTCTGTACCATATAAGAATAGAAATTAAAATACATATAAAGTTAGTAGTATACCTCATCACATACATATTATATCTTACACTCATTATACTTATATATGTATGTAATGGAAGTTCACAGTATTTTCTATTTTTTTTTTTTTTTGTTATCTAAAGCTCGAGAGATTGTCAGGAATATTTTTTCATTATTAAATTACTTTATTAAAAAAATAATATATATTTTATTTTATACATGCATATTATCGAACGCAAAATTTTGTGTTTTGGTTTTTTATTGACACACATTCATTGTATTATCTAAATTCTCACTATTCCTATATAACATATATATAAAAAAAATATTTTATTAAGTTTATGGGTATACTGCAACTGTAATGTGGCGTACAACACAATTGATCTATTTGTTATGAACTGAATTAATAACTTAAGCAAATAAAGAAGTCTTGAATGTGTTTCTTAAAAAAATTGTTTTATTATAAACCTCTAATACATTTTTTTTTGTTTTTACAAACATTATAAAAATATATTTACATCACAATTTTAAAACTATTCATTTCTAACACTGCCTGAAGTCGTCTTGGTAATAATTAGACTAGGGGTTTATTTTACTAATTTTATCGTCTGGACCAATTTTGAATTGACATCTCTGGCATACCTACTAATAATACAAGATCATTCAACTTTATTTCTTTTATTATTTTTTATTTGAGAATAATTGAATTCTTTAACACATACTTGGCAAATTTTTACTAAAATAAATTGCTGATACTTGAGTCTGTCACACTCGTTCGACCACAATTTCCATCATTAACACAATGGTGGCCGCTGACTCATATTTGTATCAAGTTGGGTGCACAACGCTTGTTGGATACATATATGATTTACGACTGCGCGAACTGTTTCTATCCGCTGATATATTTTTGTATCACGTTTGCGTCAATCGTTTGTGGATGGTGATACAATTATGTATCACTTTTTCGTTTATGACGAAAGCGTGATACAAATATATATCAGCCGACTGAAAAATATATTTTGCACGAAAAATATATTCGCGCAGTCGTGAATCGTATATGTATTAGCGGCCAGTAAGCGTTGTGCACCCAACATGATACACATATGAGTCAGCAGCCGCCATAGTGTTAATGAAAATTAGTCTCAAATGGTTATAAACGTTTTCGTCATAAACGAAAACGACTGCGCGAACTGTTTCAGTCCGCTGATATATTTTTGTATCACGTTTGTGGCCGATGATACAATTATGTATCACGTTTATGACGAAAGCGTGATACAAATATATATCAGCAGACTGAAAAATATATTCCGCACAGTCGTGAATCGTATATGTATCAGCGGCCAGTAAGCGTAGTGCACCCAACATGATACAAATATGAGTCAGCCGCCGCCATAGTGTTAATGTAAATTTGTCTCAAATGGTTATTGGTTTTTATTCACACCAGACACAGATATTGTGAAGCCCCTCAGAAAAGAGTTGGAGATGGTCAGATGCTGAAGAATATTTTCAAGTTATTTGAAAGTCATATATGACAGACTACATTATCTTCGAAATGTGGTGTTGGAGGCGGATGCTGCACATTGCATGCGCCGTAAGATTAGCGAACATCTTCATCCTCAAAGAGTTGGCAGTTCAGAGAGACTACAACATGTAGAAAAACTATTTTTTTCCCACTAGGAAGGATGTGGAAGGTCTAGAGAAGCTGATAGTCATCAGAATACTAAAGAGAGGGTCAGCGAGAAGACAGTCTCCCACAATATAGTCAGATCAGATAAAATATGTAAATAAAAAAAACCGATGAAAATTGACCAAATTTAAGATTCATGCAAACATTGACGAGCTGGAAAAGTACAAGATTTTTAAAATTATTATCACCAATTTCCTTTCATACAGAACATCCTTACTAACTACTAATGCTGTTTCCAAATTTTAAAATTCGCTTTTTTCAAAGTATCCAAAGGTATATTATACATATACAATTTGACCCGTCTAACTATCTATCATGGTGGCTTTCTTTACACTCATAGATTGTTCAATGAAATCTCAAATATATCAGTGCTGTTCTATCCAAAAGGTTGTAAAGTTCTGGAATTCATATACATACATAAAATGAAATCATATTTAAGATTCAGAATCGGACAACACAGTATCTTCATTTTTCTTTGATTCCGGAGTTCTGTTGGGAGATATCTGTTTTCCTACAAAAATTACATTTTAGTTTTAATTACTACTGATGTATCATGGATTCCAAGATCTGGTTAAATCCACACTTTGAAGTTGAGCTCATTGAATTGTACCTGCTGATGCTAATTTATTGAGGAACTCTTCATATTCGGAAATCTTTCGCTTCTTTGCGTTTATAAGTTCTAAAAACCTGGCATACAAATCTTCCTCCATTTTAATTTTCGCATCAGCGGATTCTTTGAATTTTCCAAGCAAAATATCTAGTTGGTTGGCAACGCTGTGTAGTTCATCTTCTTTAACACGCAGTTTTTTCTCGGTGTTGCGTTGCAACTTCAATAATTCATCAACTACCAGTTCGGCGCCGCCATGAGGTGAATATTCCAACATGTCTACAGTTCCATGTTTCATTTTAAGAGTAGACTCGATGCCTTTCTCCCATGTGAATTTATTGTTTGAAAAGTTAATACTGAATTCGCTCGAAAGTGTGTCTCCCGATAAGGCTTTTTTAGCATTTTTTATATATTGTTCTTCGCTGATATTCAGATGAGTGTGGAAGTATTTTATTTTATCTCTGGTCAGAATTCCAATCCAGTACTGATCTTTGTTCACTAGAGTCAATGTTACATTGTCGGACCATGAAACTTTTAGAAAATATGTTTCCTCGTTCACTTTGATCTTTGTTATCGTGACGCATTCTTCCATTTAGATTTGTTTCCAATATATATAGATAAGAACTGCAAGTAAAATTATTTATATGATCTGCAGGTAAACAAATAAATGTTAACTCAAATAAGATATTTACCTCTCTGAAATCTCAAAGTGTATATAATGAAAAAAGCTAGTCGAATCAATGCACCATTTAAATATGCACAAATGCATTCAGATACACATAGATATTAGCTGGCGTATGACTTATCAACATATCAACGAACAAGTTGTGACAAGTAAATCGACCGTAACAGTACTTTTAATGGCCAGTGTAAACTATATTATAATTATTCTGCACAAAGCGATATCGCACACGTCACTAAAATCTCGATCACGGAACAACTGGCACCCGAAAATTCTATCTATCGAGAGTTACCCAAGAGACTATCATACTAATGAAAACTCGAGTTGCGGCAACAATTGTTGTGTGCGCGATCGCAATGTGCAAAATAACCTGTTTACCTATGTATAACATTGCGATCAGCAGGGGTTAGTGGGTATGGGAATCATATTTCAAGTCCAATATAACATATGATAAACCAGATTCAAACATTTAGTTAGTCGATGACGTTTCAAGCTGATGTATCAATTATTTTGCTTATAAACAATAAATATATAAATTGAACTGAATAAATTGAGATAAATAAATGACAATGACAATTTACAAAACCTACTACTGCATTTAAAAAAACGGAATCATGTAGTCTTTGTAAATAGAAAATACAAAATTTGTAATGATGTAAATAGAACATAAATGAATAAATTGGAAATAGAATTGTGTAATCTTCGATGAATGTGAAGAGTCAGATTGGAATAGAAATTGGCGCCAGCGTGTATTCAACGTAATGAAATCTATTGCTCATAGCCCGTTGACTTTAGATTTCTAATTTTCATGGACGTCATTTGGGGGCAGGTGAGGAGGGAGGGGCATTTGCACCTCCCAAATCTGTCCAGGCCAGAAACTTCAATAAAATATTATGAATTTTAATCAAATCGATTATTAATTACTAAAAGTTTAGGCCAGCAGAAACTACATGTCGATCAGAAGCTTCTTCCAAAAAAATGATCTTTAAAATACAAACAAAAACTAGCAAACTTTTGCCCACTTCCCCTTAAAAAAGCTGAAAAAACATCCCTGCTAAATAAACAATAAGTGTTTGTCACTTATTGACCAACGAACACCGGCCTTCGTAATAATATCAATTACAATCACGTGCACGTGAATTCAAATAACGCTCTGTGAGAAGACGTACATAGACCGAATCATTACTTATTAACCTTTTAACTATCATTGAATTGCCACAGGTTTGAATAACGCTCAAAAGCTAAACCTGATAGTTACAGTCATAGTACAAAGTACACGAAACGAAATTGCAAACGTTGTTATGCCATCATTCAGTAAACAAAGCAAAGATTGGTAGTCCTGGCAAACATTTCAACATTCAACGGCAGTCGGTGGCGACGCGTGTTCGCGTGAGCTTGTGTGTCGTTGTTTTTTTTGTATACGCTTTATCCATTTGTCTTCAATTTGACGTATGATCGGTTAGGAAAGTCGAAAAGTTTTGTCAGTCGTCCAAGGAAGTGACAGTTGTCGTTGTAGTCAATATCATCATCATCATCATGGTCAGCATCAACAAGAACTTCGCAGCAGCGCAGCCGGTCAGTCTTTACTTTCACTGCCCTTTTATCATCACGCACGTACACATTTCCCATTGATCGAAATGGCCCAAGAGATCCCACTTATCTCTTGATTTAATACTTCCAGTCGATAATGTACTAATATTGTAATGTTTTCTGTACGACGGTCTTACCACATAGAAAGTGTTATCGTTGAATTTTACACTGTTTTGCGTCGTTGTTTACATTCTAGAGTTGCTAGAAAGAGGGGATATCATCATCTCCCCTGATTACATATGTATATAGTTTTTCATTATTTAGTAATGCTTATAAGTTCGTAGTCCAATATATTTGATCTTTCTTTGTATTATTGAGTTTTGGATTTTTTTTATTCAGGTCAGGGATAGGCAAAGGTTGAAATAATGAAAATAAAGTAATAAAGGATCTCTATGACTAATAAAAAGCTTGTAAAGAAGTGACACATAGAAAAGCCATGAAAAAATGATGGTCTGAAATCTGTAATTGACTATGTATAAATTTTATAAACAATTTTATGAAAAAAATTCGTCTGCGGCGTCTGTTTTAAAAAAAATCAGTTTCTCTGTTATACATATGTACGTAGATTCATAATTAGTTCTATGACTATGACAAGTTTAATTTGAAATGTGATTTTTTTTAACGTAAAAACTTATTTTTTGTAGTGTTTGCAGTATCTGTCAAAGTTTCATTCGTAATAATATTGTATAATATCAATGACTTCAAACAAACCTTTTATAAAGTTGATATATGTAAGTATGTGTTGCAAAAATTCGCAAATCAACAACTATAAAATTGCTTTTATTTAAAAAAAAATCTAACCCAGTGCTAAAAATATGTACTAAAAAAAATGTACTAAAAATATGTACTAAAAAAAATGACCGATAAGAGTTAATATTGAATCAATATGTTTTTATTTTGTTTGATTTTATCATATATTTTCATTTCTGCGATACATTTCACAATCGAAAACCGGAAATAGTCGTTTACATTTTAACCTGTTGCCCGCGTCGATATCTAATCGTGACATGTAAATAAACGACACAAAAGGATCATCGTAATTATCAGCTATTTATTGACCTTTATAAATTGACATATATACATATTATTCATAAATTCACCTACCTATCGCAGTTTTTTCAAGATTAATTACATATTTCTATATACTTACATATGTATGTAAACAAATATTTGGAATTCGTCCAACAACAATAATAGCATCATCATCATCATCATCATCATTCACAGCCATTCGCCATACACTGCTGGATGAAAGCCTCTCGAACATGTTTCTATTCAAATCTCATCCATCCAATCCCACACATTTTTCTGATTTCATCCACCCATCTCCCCTGCAGCCTTCTTTGCACCTTTTTACATATTCTCGGGTATCATTCGAGCACTTCTTTCGTCCGCTTTTCTAGCTACATGACTCACCCATTACTATTTCAATCTCTTTAAGGCGAAAACACACTGAATGGTACGTGGTACGTGTTTTAAAATGTCTCTTCTTAAATTTGAAGCAGATTTGAAAAGATATTCAATAAATTGGCGTGTCAGCAAACGATCTTCCCGTGAATTTATCTTCCGGGTCATTCCGGTGCCTTTACACACTGTCACACTGCCAGTTTCTCGTTGTTTCTTCAGTATTTTTGAAATTTTTGATTGAGAATATCCCAACTCACTTGAAATGTCTCTTGTTAAAAGTCCACATTTCGAAAAAAGTTAAAATTTTCACATTGTTCTCCGAAGTTGTTTGATGGCGTTTTAACATTACTATTTGTAGATAAAGAATAAGGCTGCTTCCACTTCAAAATCACATTTGAAAATGAGTTCAAAATATCGAGGAGGGTCTATTTAAACAAAATCCTAAAGAAAAGTTCGAACCCAGAATGGGGTAGTGCTTTTACGACCCGAAAATCGTAAAATTCAAAGTGATGCAATTTATGTGACCACCAGTGTACATATGTATATACCAGGAAGGCCTTACCGGTAAACCTCAATGCGCCAATTGCAAACAATGCAGTATTTTTATTACATAAGTCGCTGAATTACGAGCCACTGGAAACTCGAAATTAACGAGACATCTATGAATTTTAACCTGTACATAAATTTTATTGTACATTTATCATACTCAAATAGTGGTGACATGGTAGGTAGGAAGATATTTAGCTAATTTAATTGAGGAACCGTTTCAACAATGAAATCAGAAAAATTGGCAAACTTTGGTAGGAAACGATCGACATGGAGTTACAAATATCCGAGTCTGATCAGCAGCATTACAGATATACTCAGAATAAATTGTTTTCAATCAAGGTCAACTCACCCACCCACTGTCACAGTCAAGGACGTGACGTTCCATACTATTCAGTGTGTTTTCGCCCGTTCCCTCACCATTACATGAACTACCTTTGTCATACTTCTAACTCACGTATTCCATTTTTTAACTCTCCTTGTTATGTCAGGCTTCTAGCGTTCCATACTGCTGTGAGTGCACTGGACCTTGTGCAGTATTCTGACGTTTAATGTCCAAGCTTTGCATCCATACGTCATCACTAGGTAGGATAGTCACAGTGCTATCCATTGTTCGGCAAAACTTTAACAATGCATTTACAACCTTTGAACAATACACGGCCCCCTCAGGCTCCGGTGACTAGTCATCACTAGACCTTGCTTGATGCTTTTCGCACAAAAAATGGTTCACTACGGTTGCTTTGAACACTGTTGAAGCGGTCTATTGTTATTTGCAAAAGCACCCGCTCCTGGCCGCCCTTTAGTCATCACTGGCAAAACACACTGATCGAAGATATGTAGATTTACATATGTATATGACTATATATGGAATAATTTTATTAATGCTTTGTGAGTTATCTTATGTCTTGCATACATTATTATATAAATAAAGGATTATCTTCTCATTCTTTTTGGTGTTGAAGCAATTCCAATAGAAATATTTGCAACCATGTATGTACATACAAATGTAAATATTGGATTTGGTTCCTGTTCAAAATTTAATTACACAACTTGACTATGATTTTCACAACAAAATTATCAATTCAAAGTATTATGCGTATTAAATTATTCGCCTTTTCAATTTGAGGTCGCGACACTCACTTTTTTTTTAAAGTCAAAAGAGTTTTCGCATTGTATTTTAGTTAGCAACGTGTCCTTCTTTTAACCCGTCGTTGAACTTTTACAATAACGAATGCCAAATGTTTGGTCTTTTAAGATTGGTGTTTACCACATGTACTGCAATAGAATACGATATTTTTGCCTCAGTATTTGCGGTTTCGGGCGTGGGACGTATCAAGTCATTGTTATCAATGAAGAGTGTTGATAGAACACTGAATTATAATCGTTAAACAAACGACCGTTTGAAAAATGGACCTTTTTAAGAACAATGATCACTAAAAAAATAGTAGTATTCTTGTTTACTTTGTACATACTCAAAATACAACGCCTATTGGCGTATTTCAGGCCCATGGGCTCGTTGACAAAACGCCGATCGGCGTTGGTCAGCATTCAAAGGGTTAACTTGGGTTTTATAGCTTAAAACTTCTTCTTCTCTTTCACTGCTTGCTGCTATCATGAAACGTATTGTTGCGTAGGGGTGGGTGGAGGATCCAAGTAAAGGGCCAAAGTCGTTTCACAGCATTTATTGGTGATTCAGGAGATACACGCACCGCCAGTGCTCCGTCCAAAATGTCTCGATATGGTCTAAGTCAGCGGTTTCCAAACTGGGAGGCGCGCCTCCCTGGGGAGGCGCGGACAACTGCCAGGGGAGGCGCCAAAACTTTTTAATAAAAAAATAATTTTCTAAGGGAGCTTAGAAAAAATTGCCCGAGGGCGCCATTGGGCCGGCCGGCACTGTTTGTAACGTCTTATTTATGCGAAACGGGCTTTTCGGCACTAGCTGCAATGAAAACCAAATATCGAACCAGGTTAATAGTCGAAAAGGAGTTACGAGTGGCACTCTCCATATTGCCCCCAAGATTTGATAAACTTTGTGCCAATAAATAGTTTAATTAGTAATTTAATATAAAAATAAATATACGTGTTCGTATAAATTTATGTTATAGCAAAACCTTTTTATTATTCTGTCTATTGTAGTGTTCAGTATTTTTTTTTTAAATAAAGGTTCATTATTTAAAACGTCTCTATATTATTATATCTACTAAAAAATAAAAGGTAGGGAGGCGCGGAAAAAAAAAATTTTTTTAGGGAGGCGTAGTAGCATAAAGTTTGGAAACCGCTGGTCTAAGTACTTCCTTATAAAGGACAGGTCGCTCAGGGCATCTTCGACGTCCGGTTACTTCCCCATTGTTTAATCACGTACTCGGTGCAGTCCCACGCTTTGGCGTTGTCAGTTCTAAGAACTCCACGGGAATGCGACCGAGTGCCGCTATCGCCGCTAAGTGCATTCGGGGGTCTCTCATTGTTTAGCCGACTTGCACTTAAGCCTGGAGATAATCCTCGAAACCAATTATAACGGCGGCTCCTTTTAGCATACGCTACAGTATCATACGCTACTGCTATCGTGGCGACGTATCATGAAACTTTTTCCTAGTAAAGTTGTAGTTTTGATATTACTATATTTCCTTTTATATTATTGCCGTAATATAACTGGTTGGAAGGTCCTCAAAGATTCAAAACGAAAACCTTCACAGATGCCGCGAAGAAAGTTGTATTTTGCATCACTCAAACTTACAAGTGGGTATATCAAAGTCACCCAAGGCAAGCTCTACTCACTACGAGTGGATACTCTCAATGTCCTGCCTCGTACAAGGCATATCAATTTACTATTTTTTTGTATTCTATTAATTTATTTTTTACAAATCGGCATTCTAAAACCTTGACCGTCTAAAAGAGAATACGTTTGACCGCTTTCTTCGAGCCGGTTTCCTCGTGGCGTTCGTTGGCTTCGGCACAATTTATATGCCAAGTTCAAGTTGGCGCCGAAGTGTCATCGTCCTGTGAACTCCTCGGCGCCGGTTTTTTTTTAGCACCCATATTTGCATATGCGAAAAACCACTCTTCCATCTCTGTCGTCTGTCTTCTTTATTGTACGACTTAAGAATCTGTGCACGTAGTTTTGAAATGGTTCGTTGTTTTAAAAATAAAATCCTACATATGTCCAGAGCGGTATACATATCTTGTTGTAACTTCGACCAGCAGTGTAGCTATTGAATCAGCAGGCCGTTAATTGCCGATTTATGCTAAGGATTATTTTATATTGGGTGAAAAAATGTTTGTGTGCTGTCGTCCAATATATTTAATATAGTTTTTACTCAGAAAAGTTGTTAAGTTTTGGGTCGAGTTTATGTTCAAGGTCGATTCGGCGCATCGAGAAATAAATATCTCTCGATCGTCTCATAGACCACTCTTACCACGTGTCCCTTCACGAATTAAATTCCATATATTTAAAACTATCATCCGGTTAATTTTTTAAGCAACATTACTAATTCATTTTTAAAGGCAATTTTTACTACATATCTAAAATCTCAAGCCAAACATGGTTTGTGTAAAGGATTTATAGGCATTTTTTTTAACAAAAAACAAATGTCTTAGTCATTAGTATATTTTTCGATAAGGACATCGATTCTCAATTTTACTTATTGACAACCGATTGCGTGTCATGTATTGTAGCTTACTCCATAATCCATGGTTCATCCTTCAATCCACTTCATAGTCGGAACCCATGCTTCCCACAATAAGGGCGCAAACACACAGAGAGGCACGTGGCACGTTTTTTCTAGATAATTTTGCACATGTAAAAATACGCTATCACGTATAATCTTTCTTTTGGTACCCTAAGGGCCGCCGAGAGGGGGGGGGGGGGTAAGCTGGGGTTTAATTTCCAGAGCCCGGACTACTTGAGGGGCCCCCGTGTTGGGACGTTCGACTATTGATATTATTCTACATAAAAATACAAATATTTCTTTAATGCTAAATGTTTATTATTTTTCGATCCGCGCACTCTCTGTGTCGATGTGAAATCGTACCTGTTATATCATAATTTATTATTCGATTATTTCAAAAAATAGCATTTAACATATATGTATTTTTCTAATACATAGTTCTGATAAACTTTTCGCATATTAGAAATATATCTATAAGATTTATCTTTTTGGTTTGTTATAGGGTATGGAAATATTTTTCCAGGGCCCGGGATTCCTTTCGGCGGCCCTGGGTACTCTGTCCAAAAATCATCCCCTGGAGTGTTTTCGTTGATATTTTATCCTCGTATTGAAATAGGTTTGACAGTTATCGATAGCGGTGATTCCATTATTTGAAGAAACGTAGGAAAAACTTCTCGAAATAATAGAATCGTACGAATTAACAATGACCTGAAGAAACACCCTTCCCAGCTGTCCTAAGGACGTGCATGGCGTACGATTCAGTGTTTTCGCCCTAAGCATTTGCGGCTCCCAAAAAATTCATTTGCAGCTCAATTTTTATTATAATAAAGATAATAACTTATATTGTATAATAAAATTCAACTATGGGTATGGAATGGATAATTTGGGTATGGAATGCAAGAGTGAGCATTTTTTGCTAGGCGCCAATGCATAGATAGCTACGCCTCCAACTCTAGCTAATTAATTCCAATTCTATTTCGAGAGCTCGATAAATATTTCGGATAAAATTTTTGCCTCCTTCACTTTTTCTGAAGACGCCTGCCTGCCTGCTGATGGACCAAAAGAAAACTGGTCTCACCGGATATCGAACAGCATCGCGAACAAGCATTCTCATATCTCCAAATTTCGCACCGTGAATTCATTCAACTCCCATTCTATTTTTAACACTATATGCTTGAAACAAAAAAAAAATGAACAAACAAACGTTCACAGCTCTTCAGCTTGTTCACATCAACACGATCCTTTGTCTCGATTTCCCGCCTGTATCATCACGACGACCTTCGAAGAGAGATTCCTCCATACGTTCAATGGAAAAGCAAGCCTGCTTGTGACCTTGCCTCTGGTTTGCGGAAACACTGCGTAGTATGGTAGTCCTTCATCGGAGAATGGCAATTTTTTGAATTTTTGTGACGCAATAATACCCCAGTCGTCATAATGTGGATCTCTTCATGATGACTGGTTATTTTCGCTCAAACTGGTAGTTCGTGTCTGGTGTGCGTGTCGTACCTTCTTTTGCCTATGATGAAACGTCAATTGGTTGTTGCGTCAAATTCGAGGATGGAGACGATTCGAAACGTGTGCGAGCTCAACCTTGGATTTGGTCCTTTCGGTAAACATGCAGTTTTACCAGTTCGGTTTGGTAACAATACTGGTTTCGCTCGTCGGTGTTGCTTTACTGGGTGTCTCGTTTCAGAGCGAGCGTCTCCAGTACTGGAGCGTTCTTCAGGAATTTGTCCTTAACCTTTGAAAGCTGTTCTGTTGAAAGCCCGCCACGCTGAAAATTTCGCCAACATTTCCAACTAGAATTATTTAGAAATTCAATATAAAGCAGATATAAAAATTGTGGCTAATCCAAACAAACCCTAGATAACTATCGCCGAGGATTTCGAGTTTGTAAAGGTGTATTTAGACCAGTCCTACTCAAACTATGGCCCATTACTGGTCCGTGGACCAGCGGTAGCCGATCCGCGGAGAAAGACGTAATTAAAAAATAAATAAAACAATAGCTTGTGTCTGAACTATTTCAAAATATAGACTGAATAACCAAGCTAGCTTATTTGACAGATATTTTTTGCATTTTGAATGACCTTAACTTATCCATGCAAGGAAGAATGTCATCTTGTATCACAATGGCAGACAATACAGATGGGTTGAAACGAAAACTAAAAACATGGAAGATTCGTTTTTCAAAAGATTGCTATGACATGTTTCACAATTTGGCTGATATTATTTACGAAGGAGGAGAGGAGTTTAATATGACGCCTGTGCGCGATATAATCAGTTGTCATTTGACAAATTTATCAGAGCGATTCGATTTCTAAGCAACAATATAAAATAAACAAAAGAAGTATATTAATGAATGTATTTTTCCAAAACTAGTTCCATCTTCTTCATTGTTGTTAAAATGTAATCAAAATACTCAATCTAAATGCCAAGAGACAATCTAAAATACTCGGCAGTTAGGGATTTCCATCGGAAAATTCTGCTATGGTTATAACTAAAGAGCGGACCAACTTTGCGTCGTTTATTGTTCATTGTTCGTCGTGCTTTGTTCATTTTTATGATGAACCTTTTTTTATGCTCTTTCCTGGAAAATAGACCCAAAACGCCCTGTTTCCTGGAAAAAGCACGCTTCTGGTCCTACCTCTAGTTATAACTAGAGGTCGGAATCTGAAGGGGCCGGAAACGCGCCGCCTATTGTTCCATTGTTGTAAATCCTTTGTAAAAAAGGTTCGGCAAACCTTTAATAATGCATTTACAATCTTTGAACAATAAATAGCCCCTTCAGATTCCGGTCTCTAGTTATAACTTCAGAAATTCCGGTGTAACCCAGTCTTTATAGACATTGACAAATGAATGACACGGATTACACGACCCACGTTCAATGCATTTTTTTTTCAATGCTACCTCGAAAGGTTTAGCAGGTAGTATTCTTGCTTACTTTGTACATGCTTTGTAAATACAACGCCTATCGGCGTTTTTAAGGCCCATGGACTTGTTGGCAAAACGCCGATCGGCGTTGGACAGCATTCAAAGGGTTAAGAGTAGTATTTCTACAGGGACCACTAGATAAGTAAATACCTTACACAAGACTCTTCATTATATAAAAAAAAAAAAAAAAAAATATATATATATGCTAAAAGCGTTGGCAAAACGCCGATCGGCGTTGGTCAGCATTCAAAGGGTTAACTACATACTCAGTCATTACTTACATATTGCCCTTCTGTGTAATCGTTCGAATGGAACCGTTCTAAAGGAGAAAACTACCGCAAATTTCTCTTTCGCTGACGAGGTGATTGCTTTGATACATTTTGCAATCTTCCATTCTGTAGTGTTTCGCCTCAAGACATTGGTTAATAGTAGATTTCACACGGTTTACATTTGCATTTGTAAGTTAATGCTATGATTAGTCCCCGGATGTTCATTAGGGCAATCTCAAAACACAATACACGTTGACACAATTACGCAATAACATATGGATTGGGGCAGAGGGTTTTGCTATTGTCAATTTCGTAGAAAAACCATTTTTACAAGCTTTTTGGTCTCTTGCTTTGAACAATATTGGAACGGTGCATTGGTATTTGAAATTGCCCGGCCAACCATCCGATGTCTAGTCATACGTAAAAGGCGGCTTTCAAGAAATATTAAATTTCTTGTTGCAAGTCGTACGGTGTGGCCCGGATCTAAGACTGCTTATGACTAAAGAGCGGTGGTCAGGTTTCCGCCATAAAATAATAATAGACCTCTCCATTGTCAGAGAAAGCAGGAGAGCAAAAAAATTGGTTGACAATAGAAATTGACAATAGTGAACCATTTTTTTAGCCGTTGAGCAACATGACCGCCCTTACTTATGACTAGTCACCGGAGCCTGAGGGGGCCGTGTATTGTTCAAATGTTGTAAATGCATTGTCAAAGGTTTGCCGAACCTTTTTTACAAAGGATTTATAACAAAGGAACAATGAGCGGCACCTTAGCTGTCCTACCTCTACTTATTACTAGACCTAGGCTACAAGCTCAATTGTCAATCTCTTAGAAAGGACAAGTTTTTGTGCCCTCTTACTTTAAGCACTAATGTAGCGGTCTTTTGTTATTTGAAAATAATAGTTCCAACGCTGGTATTTGGTCATAAGTAGAGGTAGGACTGGAAGCGTGCTTTTTCCAGGAATCAGGGCGTTTTGGGTCTATTTACAAAGCTAAAAAAAGGTTCATCATAAAAATGATCAAAGCACGGCGGCGAAAAATTAACAATGAATGACACGCTTTCGGTCCTACCTCTAGTCATAAGTAAGAGACGGATACTTTTAGGGCGATTCCAAATAACAATTCACGTTTCAACAGTGTTGAAAGCAAGCGAGTAATGAAAAAAAAAGTTTTCTACAAAGTTTATAATAACCATAACGCCGAAAAACTATATTGCCGTAATCACCCCCAAAATTTTGGTAAATAATTAATAATTATATTGGTACTATAGACCAAATAAGACAGGAGACGATGAAGAGAATAAAAGTACAATTCAACAACTGCTACCGGGCTCTCTTCGGACTACCAAACAGTTGCAGCGCGTCGCAGATTTATTTATTTAAATTGGCACACATACAGAATAAAATATAAAAGAAAGCAGTACAGTGAGACAAAAAATATACAAATATAAATGAAAACATTATATTCCATGTACAGTGAGCACCACATGGTAATAATATGTATAAAGAAAACAAAAAAGACATATTACAAAAACATATTAAAATTAATACGTGATGAATGACAATGAAGGTGAAGAAGCAAATCAACCACAGATTTGCTTCTTCACCTTAGCCCTAAAAGTACTGAAAGAGTCAGCAAAAAGGTTGGGGCAATCATCCATACCATCGTAAAGACGGCATATATGTACGTGTGATTGCACTTTTAAATGATGTGTTGTTATGACAAATTGGTGGATAGAAAAGATTTGTACATCTGGTGAATCTAGCATTAACGTTAAAATTAATTCCGTTCAAAACAGATGTATCAAGGACACCATTAACTATTTTATATAAAAGTAACAAATCAGATACCCTTCTGCGATGAGACAAACTTACGATCTTGAAAAAAGACAGTCTGTCATTATACGTTGGTAACACTCTTACAAGACCAGTCTTATAGGATAAATGGCGCAGAAAACGCTTCTGAATTGTCTCTAAATGATATACATATATGAGTTTGGTAATAAGGAGACCATATGACTGAAGCATACTCCATATTACTGCGAACCAAACTGTTAGGGCCGGGCCGCACCGTGCAACTTTGTCGGCCGACTTGTTGCGCGACACGAAGAAATGTATGGAAATGTGTGCGACAAACAAGTTGACGAGTGCGGCATGTTCCATCTACCTGCATGCATTGGTCTGGTCGCCCTCAACCAAGTTGTTCGCGAGTTGAGCGGTGCGGCCCGGCCCTTATAGACATTGATGTATAATACACTAACTGAGGGGTGCGGGGGGTTTAACTAGCGGGGAAGTAAAGGCTTATTTCCCTACGACGCAGCGGTACCTACCTACCTACTAAGAGAAACTGTGCATGCGCCAAAAGGAAGACCAGTATAAGACGTGAGGGCGGATCTAGTGTATTATACATCAATGGTTATAGAGCAATATTAAAATATGCGGATTCTTAAAGTGCTTCACAACTTGGCAGATAAGTCCCAATAGCTTATATGTACTAATGATGTTTGTAAAAGGGCACGGGCCTCACTTGTATCCTTGCTTGACAGTGATCGATAACGGTGTATCCCATATTCGTTATCGATCACTGTCAAGCAAGGATAAATACTACCATACAATTTCAACGACATAGGTCGAATGTATCGTTTCGAAAGGACTATCCCATGAACGCCACCTTTTTTTCTATATGTTTAAAACTACATAAAAAAACCCACGTCCCACATTCACCGCTGTCTGATTTCGCCTTAAATGTCTTGGGCACGATTCAAACATCTCCCCCACCCAAATTCAATGTAGTACAGCTGCCTATCCCATTATCTATTGATTCCAATACAGTCATATTATTTTTATTTTTTATTTTTACAAATCAATATACACTCGCCATTACAGATTTGCTCCAATGCGGCGGGTGTACGTTAACGAAATACAGAATACATAAACAATCAGAAATCAGAAATACAGCAATACATACATATACAATCAGAATATATAGCATATAACAATTAATCAGAAATAATAATCATAGAGACATCTATGGATTATTTTTAGATTTTTTTTGTATACAATTTTTATACATATAATAAATACGAAATTATAGAGATGTCTATAGAGATATCTATAGATTTCAGATTACTGTGTATAGTTATTACAAATTATACACAGGCAGATTTTGTGACAACAGGATTAGATCTAGTACCATTTTTCAGGAACCGTTTCAGCAATGATCAGATATAATTGGCAAACTATGATAGAGAAACGATCGATTTGGAGTCACAAAACCCCCAAATCTAACCAGCAGTGGCGAGGACTCGAACCTTTGACCTCAGTGGTGCTAAATATATACGCTACCACTAAGCCAAACTGCTGGCTAATTATATTTAAATCTGAATGAAATTTGTGTCTCATACACGGATCGAGTTCTAAAACTTGACACCACTCAACTAAACGATCACTTGCTTAGTTACGTATAGTCAAAAAATGCAATTGTTGTGTTGCTCATAGCATTCTTTTACATATACATTGTACGTATATATTACCGCGTATCGTATTTCACAACATTTTGCTTGTGGAAAATCTCGATTAAATTTCGCGTAATTAAATAATTAAAGCAATTCGTACTCACCTATGTACATATGTATGTGCGTGTTGTTTGTTCGTGGTCTACGTTCGCACATAATAAATTAATTCGCATCTTATTTATACGAATTATCATCGTTTGAAATTATGGTCTCTCGACGAATGGCGCTATTATTTACATTCTGAAATGATAAGCCTCGACGCGGAAAACTAATGCCCGTCGCCGACGCTGATAATGCCATCATCCTTTCTTATTTTCTCGCTTGAATATAATACAATATGTCATAAATGTAACGTTCATTCATTTGAATTCGAGAAAAACAACTTTTTTTTTATTCCAGAGCAAACAATGTCGTCTGTGAAAGCCCAATTTGACATTATCACAGTTCAAAAGTATCATATTAGTGACTGGCGGTCATATCCGGCTTTACCCAGATTGGTTTTACCGATTAATCTTGAAATTTATATGTACGTTGTGCTCTCGATTGTCCGGGCTAATGCTGGGGAGTGCGGACACGGATAATTGAAAAACAAGGATTATATAAACTATCAACTTTTGATATAGAAATGATATCTCCATCACTCATGCATTGAAAACCCGGATCGTTTGAATCGCGACCAAACCGCTAATCGATGTTTTCCCGTACAACATTTTCAATCAAATTTTTATATTTATCCACTAGTGTTGTGCCGTTGATTTAAACGGAAAGGTGTCGAATGGTTTCGGAAAGGAATTGATACACGAATTAAAATTAAGTTATATGTTAAATATAAATATAATATAAGGTAATTTATAGGCGCGCGCGCGTACGTATTAATAGAAAAATTTGAGTGCACGCATTACACGCTCGTCGATCCAAATCGTTCACCCGTTCGAAATGATGAATGAACGTGTGTGTGGGTGTGTCTTCGTGGATGTGTGTATGTGTGTACGCTCCCGCGTAGCGCATCTGATGCTGACGTCACCCGTCGCTCGGCACTCAATATCAGGAGTTGGTTATTGGTTGACGCGTCCGCCACATACCCACAAACATACATATTGTTACGTACGCCGCGGATTAAGCGAATAGAATCCCAGAGACTATGTGACCGTTCAAGGGTTATCTGTTATCGGACTAACTAAGTGCTTGCACTTAGACCAACGGATATCTGTTATCGGATTAACTAAGTGCTTGCACTTACTTCCAGGATTATATCTGGACTCTAAGTGCATTTAGGCTAAACAATGACCGTTATTAGGCTTTTCTCAGAATCGGTACGGGGAGACCCAATGTCGTGGAAATACATATCCGAATACGTGACTATACAACAGGTAAACAGATTAGACGTCCTGAGAGATCGACCCTTTATAAGGCGGTATGTAGGCGATATCATGTCATTCTGGACTGAGCACTGCCAGTGCGTGTATCTCCTTAATCATCAATAAATGCTGTGAAACGACTGTTGGCCTTTTACTTGGATCCTCCACCCACCCCTACGCAACAATATTATGATGCTATTTTCGGATTGTCTATGAGCGATATCTAATGTATTAAACTTGTACATATGATTTTGAGAAGGCGTTTGATAAAGTTGATCATAAAATTTTGGTTAGTAAATTAAGTTTTATTGGATTTACTTATAATCTTGTTGGTCTTTTTATTTCTTATTTACAGGATCGACGTCAATTCGTTAAGTTTGGGAGTTGCTTTTCTTATGAGTATGTTGCCACTTCTGGGATTCCCCAAGGATCAAATCTTGGCCCTTTATTATTCCTAATATTTATCAACGATATTCAATCTTCTATTCACCATTCTAAATTTTTATTATATGCGGATGACTTAAAAATCTATAAGAGAATAATTGATTTACCTGACGCTCTTTATTTGCAAGAGGATTTGAATTCTATTTATGAATGGGCTAATGTTAATAAACTTCCCTTCAATATCCTAAAGTGTCGGGTCATTTCTTACTCTCGTTCACGTTCTCCTATTAAATATCCGTATAAATTTCATGATTCTCTTCTTCAGAGAGAATTATTTATATCTGATCTGGGAATAGTCTTCGAAAATAGTTGGAGTTTCAACATTCACATTGAGAATATCTGTGATAGGGCAACAAAAATCCTTGGATTCGTAATCCGTAATTCGTCCGAACTAGGGCTCACTGCCATTCGTCTCTTATATTGTACATTAGTTCGCAGTGTGCTCGAGTTTGGCTCCATTATATGGTCTCCCTATCAACTTCGTTACTCTCTAATGTTGGAACGAGTCCAAAGGAAATTCCTTAGATTTTTATATCTGAAGACATTTGGATTTTATCCATATCTGTTCCCTAGTGCCTTTGTCTTGGGATCTTTGGGTTTCAACTCCCTGGCAAAGAGAAGAGATTTATTTCTTGGGAAACATTTCGTAAAATTACTTAGAGGAGAGATTCACAATCCCACTATCCTGGAGAAACTAAAATTCTGGGCCCCGGAAAATCGTAGAGTTTTAAGAAAACATGATATATTTTTACCAATTAGGGCTAAATCAAACGTGCTCATGAACTCCCCCCTCTCGAGAGCTGTTCGACTCCTTAACTTACTGGCACATTACTTGGACCTATTCGATGCCAGTTATGTTGAGTTGGTGGAACACATCCTAAATAGCACGATATAAATTTTTCAATCTTATTTCTTTGTTTTTATTTTGCGTACATATTTTTTACTTGATTTTTATTATTTTTTTATGATGTTTTTTTTTTTATTTATGATTTTTATTATTTTCTTATGTTTTTTTTTATTTATGATTTTTATTATTTTTTTTATGATGTTTTTTTTGTAATTTTTATGATTTTTATTATTTGTATTAAAATCACATTGACGCTTTGGGGCAACCTGTCAAGTCTCTGTGGTATTGATTTTTTAAAATAAAATAAAATAAAATATACATACATATGTATATACGTATTCAATAAATTTTTGAAAACATATTGAAATAGTGTTCAATCGAACTCGACAACCTCTCGGTGGTTAGCATTAACGCAACCACCAAGGTGCTGCTGGCTAAATATATTTTCTGGTTTATCAATCGAAAAATTTATTATAACATACGCATTTAAATAATAATCAATTACTACTAATTGCAACTATTTTTTTATCCCGTTTCACATATGCCACGTTATTCTGCAGACTCTTTCTCGTGTCAAATCTTCTTCCGTTGCCTTCTCTTCGCAATAGGGGGGCTGTAGTAGCTCGTTGACGATACCATTGATCAAATGCAAACAAAAAAATAGGATACATATATACTATACTGGGCGGGCTGCAGCCCCGAAGCCCATATGGACGAGCCGCCGCTAATTGTTTGCCGTCTTGGAATCGTGTCGTTCTGATATACAAAAAAATTTCAATGCGCTGAAAGAAATCAATTCAGTACTTTAGAAGGAAGATAGACATGCTCATGTTCTTTTATAAATCATTTGCGAAGTTTTTAGAGTGACAGTTCATCTCCAACACCTGGTCATATCTTAAACGTAAACATTAGATAAATCATACTCGAACCATCAGCTGATTGTGACGCACTTGTTTATGTGCGTTCTAACTTAATTGCACATATTTGCTTTAATGGCATTCTAATTCCTCAAGCACAAGAGCATTCCAAGCAGTGTCAGTACTCCACCAGATATTTTTGCCAGTTTCGAGTTTCAATAGGGGCACATCATGTGACGCACTTTGAATGACAAGGACGCGTTCATATTGTCAAAATTGTTCATTCAATAGACGTCCGTCTAACTTTTATCTTACTGTCTCGAAGGTCTTCCCGTTTGTTTTGATCCAGCCGTATAAATTTGTATGTGTTTGACTTTTATAATGCAGTTGATTGGTTTTGATACTGTCCGAGTATCATAAATGTCAATCCTGACTGATTGAGAGCTTCCTTTTGCAAGTTCTTTTTCTATAAGTGCGATAAATAAATAAAAAACAATAATCCTTCCTGGTACTTCACCCAAAACTTACAGATTACTTCTGCCTTTATAAATATATATCGGTTTTTTTAATTTGCGAACCTTTCGATTAAAATTTAGCAGCTTTTTATTGAAAGTTACGTATTTCGCCGATAGAGTAAGACATCAACAATCAATCGTCTTAAAAAAACTCCAAAGACTGCTGTATTGAATTCAATAGTTATAATTAAAAACCTCATATCTTCAGCGTTTACATACATACTTACATATGTATATCCCAAAGAATTCTGCATCTGACACTTTTAACTACTTCAACATTGTTTGCTTTTTAATGTATATTATACTGAAAAAATGCAATTTATAAAGATCCTATATTATTAAATGATTTAATCTTCTATAATATAATTGCATATTATATTTACATATACGTATACATATTTATTATCTCAAAAACTGACAGTGATTTTTCGGAATCTTCTCACATCCCCTAATCCTGGCCTAAAAGTCACAGTACAATGGATTTCGATTTTGGGAGGTTATTATCTTTGAAAAAATTTGACATTTCAATATCGCGTAACCTTTGACATTGCATCTTGCTCGAACGCACGCATTTAGAGCTATGAGCGAGCTGAATACAAGCTTTGGCTTAATTCGTTGTGCAAGTGTGATACAAAATGAAAGTCATGATACTTGACTACAAAAAATATTGCATAAAAAAACTTGGGATGCGTTCCAATGTACTTGTCATTAAAGTTTGGAAAGGATGGTGGGGGAAATCGATCAAGAACGCTCAATCTCGCCTGATTTGAGCCGCATTGTACTGGCCGCGGTCCGTGTTTGCCCAAAACAAGGCCGGTTGGGCTTACCTTTACCTTTCTCAACACCGACACGGATACGTGATAACGTTGCCATGCGACAAAACGCGGGAAACACCCGATTTCGTACGTAGCGTATATAAACTACAGCGGTGCAACGTTACGGTAATAATTTCCGAAATTATCATTTTTTTTTTTAATAATTTGCTTTTATTTATTTATTTTTAATATATACCAGGAAGGCCCAATAGGTACCCCAAAAGCGCCTTCCTGGCCAGAAACATTGTACATTTGATACAAGTATTATACAAAGTAAATACATATCAATTAACACCCACAGAGACATCTATGGTCAAATTTGTAAATTTGCAGAATTTTTAAACAATTCAGCGAATTTGGTAAATATGGTAAATACATATCAATTAATATTTAAAGATACATTAATGGTCAAATTTTTAAATTTGCAGCATTTTATACAATTCAAGATTGCTGAAAACTCGAGATTTTGCAAGAAAATGGGTAAGGTTGCCAATTTGTTGGAGCCGTTTCAATGAAAATCAGATACATTGGTAAACTCTGATAGGAAACGATCGACCTGGAGTCACAAATCCAAGGTCTGGCCACTAGAAACCAGTGGGATTTGAACCCGTGACCACTCTGTTCAAAGCATTATATGCTAGCCACTAGTCTATTCTGCATTAAATATAAACTGCATAATAAAAATAGACCTGGGGGTATATAACTGCAATTAAATCATCCTCTCACTAATCACCTCTCTACTGATTTTGGCATTAAACAAACTCTCTTGGGTATCTCGATTTCTATTGATTAAAACATCTTAGCAGACCAATAGAAATCGCGTATTTTTCTTTCTACTGTTAGGTTAATGAAATGAAGTATGTATTTTAATCAGCTGATATGTACATAAGACCACACCTTCCGACCGTTGAACCTTCATATAATCACTATCATTTGTCCTCTCCTCGATCGATTCGAATCGGGACAATGACGACTGGAAATCATTCTAATTTTTGCCAAAATGCAACGCCCACGTGCTCCCGCCATTTTGGCGAACAACAATGACACGGAACGACCGTGAAAAAGAGAAGAAAAAAAAACCAAACAATCACAACCCAAACTTTTGTTGGAGATTGTGAAGACTACAGTTACATACATATAAACCAGATGTGAGATGCTGCGTTGATGATACGAACGGTGAATCTTTTATCGTTGATTTTTACTTTATCTGTTTTTTTTTTTTAACTGGTACGACGATGACCTCGATCGTCATCAGTGATCTGCACTGACCTGAGACACTATGTAATTGCGATAAACGATCGTTCTCGGGTCATTAGATGCACTTTTGCTTATGCAAATGATGATTGTGATGATTACCGGTTTTATTGCAGTTTTATGACTTTCTCGCAGTGTCACATTTCAAAGCCGCCAGCGATGAGTCGTGACGCTGATTGATCACAATTTTTACTCATTTATACTATCGTATGTATTACATACATATTATGCATATGTAGATACGCTGACCATACGTTCTTTATTTAAGAGGACAGTCATTTAATTCACTGCTCTGTCCTTTAGATTTATTTATATTCTAAAATTGCCATTTTGTCCTTTATTTTGTAATGTCGACTATCGATCAAAATATTAACACTGAAATATTTAAAGATGCAAATCATAAATTTTACCAAACCTGTATTAAGTAATAATTACATTGTGGAACAAAAAAAATATTATCGGAGCGAATCGGAGACTAATCAATCTTTACTAAATTTGACCTACAAAATTTGAATACGACAATGATTTTTTTTGGGATTTTTTTTCTTTATGAGATACTATTATAGTGGTTTTACCCTGCTTGTAATACCGCTCAGTATTTGTAATATAAACAACGTAAACATGGCGAATCTAATAGTAAATATTCATTTGTTTTTTTATTAAATGTATTTGAATCATAAAACATTTAATATTCCACCAATTGAATTGTCGTCATAGAAACTTAGTTTGGTTTACGAAGTTCCCAACCAAAGATAGAAACTTACAAAGTCTCTTTCGAAATTATATATTAGATAAGCGTTTAAGAAAATGCGTAATTTTTACAGTTTTTCGGCTTTACAGTCTTTAATTCAAAATCTAGTATTGTTATACCAAAAGTGAGTGATTAATTGTGATTTTTAAAATACATAATTGATTATCTAGCGAATTTCGAAAGTCAAAAATATATCAATTTTTTTTACAATGCTCTTCTATATTGATCTGACAACACATTATATTATATCCTACATTCTTCCGATCGTTTTGAAACTTTGCCCTTTTGCGCCGTTTGGTCAACAATTAATATTCAAATCAATTATGCCAATACGATGGTGAAAAATAATGATAATAGACAAGTTTGAAAATGCTACAATTTTGACTATCTTGACGTCTTATGGTATGTAGCCTTGTATATTTACCTTTCCGCCACCCTCTCGTTTTGTCGGATTTTAATTGTTTAAACGCCTATAAATTTATTTTTTGCGCTAATATTTTTATAATAAATCATAAAGCAAGCTGTAAAACGAATCTTTATGCGCCCTTTATTTTCTCCAAAGAAATATGGGTCACCCTAATTATAGATAAAAAGTTGTTTACACACACGGCCGATGTAAATTTAAATGCCTTCCCGTTAGATTAGGTGTAAATTGGGTATTTACTGTTACATATTATGTATTTAGTCAACTTGTTTAAAATGCTATATTGAATTATGCAAATGTTATCATATGTATTTGTACTAGATAACGTAACTGTCGTAATGTTACAGTGACCGTGTTAAATTGTTTCCAAAAGTTTCCAATTTGGAAATTCCAGACCGATAGTTGTGGTTCATTGAATTTGATAGCACGTATAGGTTGATTTAAAGGTAAAAGTACTGTAAAGGTCCTTTTTAAATACATTTGTTCTAGATTTACGTATGTATTTTTTTTAATTGACCTCTATTCAGCTGTATATGTTACCTATGTATGTACATACATATACTTTTATGGTTTCTAGTATTATTAATTTATAAATATTGGCAGAATTTTTCCTTTGTATCTGAATTTAATTTCTTCTATTTATCTAGCATTAGTTATTTTTGAAGCACTTTAATATATGCAAGTATGTAGACTGGTAAGGAAGGGCATTATTTGATGAAGATGTAATGATGGATCTGTAATTCAACATCGATATATGATATTAACTTTCCCTGCTTTCCTTTCTGTGACCTCCAGAAGGCAACGGGTTACATTTGCAATGGAGAGAAAACACTTGAACACTCCGCAGACAGAAAGTAAAATGACTGTCCAACAAAAAATTCTCGAAAACAAATTTGTCTCTCGATTATAATAATATGTAAATATCCCTGGAAATCATTTTTTTTTTTTTTAAGAATTATGCTTGATTGGTTCTTATTGTGACCAATTTGTCCATGGTCATTTAAAGCTATGTAGAAATGGTTATAACTAGAGCGCGGATAGAGAGCGTGCTTTTTCCAGGAATCGGGGCGGTTTGGTTCTATTTACAAAGCTAGAGTGCAAAAAAAAGGTTCGACGAACCTTTAACAAAGCATTTACAACAATTGAACAATGAATGGCGCGCTTTGGGTCCGCTCACTAGTTAAAACTAGACACCGGATAGACACCGTGCTTTTTCCAGAAATCGGGGTGGTTTAGCTCTATTTACAAAGCTAGAGTCCAAAAAAAAAACGTTCGGCGAACCTTTAACAATGCAATGAACAATACACAGCACCCTCTGGGTCCGTTTTTTTCAAGACGGCACCTTGGTTATCCGGCCTTTAGTTATAACCAGACTTCGGCGCTCAGTTTTTTTTTCCCAGGAAATAGGGTTGATTACTATTGTCCTGAAAAGCTAGAGAGCAAAAAAAAAGGTTGACTATATATTTTTTGTGCAAAAGCACTCTGGCGCCGATCCTTAGTTATAACTAGAGACCGGAATCTGAAGGGGCTGTTTATTGTTCAAAGATTGTAAATGCATTGTTAAAGGTTTGCCGAACCTTTTTTACAAAGGATTTACAACAATGGAACAATAGGCGGCGTGATTCCGGCCCCTTCAGATTCCGACCTCTAGTTATAACCAGAGGTCGGCGCGGAAATGGGCCAGCACAGAAAAAAATGGGATCCTTTTGTCAATTTCTATTGTTAACCTTTTTTTTACTTTCTAGAGAGCAAAAAAAAGGTTAACAATTTGAAAAGCCTACCTCTGGTTATAAGTAAAGAGCGGACCCACAGCGCGCCGTTCATTGTTCAATTGTTGTAAATGCATTGTTAAAGGTTTGCCGAACCTTTTTTTTACTCTAGCTTTGTAAATAGAGCCAAACCGCCCCGATTCCTGGAAAAAACACGGTCTCTATCCGCGCTCTAGTTATAAGTAGTCACCGGACCCAGAAGGTGCCGCGTATTGTTCAAAGGTTGTAAATGCATTGTTAAAGGTTTGCCGAACCTTTTTTACAAAGGATTTACAACAATGGAACAATGGATAGCACTGTGACTATCCTACCTCTAGTTATAAGTTTATAACGCAAGATGTTCAGGGGTTTTTGTAAACGAACAAGTTAAAGTTCTACATACTATGTACATACATATGTAGATCCAATCCCCCCCCCCTATTGAGATCCACAAGTACGCTAATATTTAACTTGTATTTATCTTTTCTAAAAATACATCCCATTGCTTATAATTCGGAAGCACGTTTAAAGTTTATGAAGACATTTAACAACAGGTTTAAATTTTAAACAAAGGGTTTCCGGAAACCCACTGGATGTCAATACTGATAACACGTCACTGATAACATTGCTACCAAATTGAGTATGAATTTACTTTTTTTACAAGGTTTTTTTGTGAAATGGCAATGTTGCATTTATCTGTACCGGTTTTGTCTTCCATACCATCCTTCCATTATTTACCTCGAACTATGTACTTACATTTATTTGTCGGTAACAGTTTTACTCTCCATACCATCCCTACACTGTTTACTTCGAATCACTTTAGTCAACACGATGAGATTCAAAAACATTCGCCAAAATAACCATCTAGAAAAGTGAAGCGTCGACTGTCGAGTCATTGCTACTATTTTAAATTTTGATTCGATACTTTTTTATCGCCACATTTTATTGACCCACACGCCCACTACATTTTAAGCACTTTTAATCTACACACACACACACACACACACAGACTATCATCCGTGCTTGCGATTAATTGCAAATCTAAATTTCCAGCAGGTGCTCGGGTAGATAGATGGATGGTAGAGAGTTGTGAAATGTGTACCTTATCTACCGCTTTGACGTCGGTGCTCCACATCTGAACCACTCCATTTCTTCGAGATAGTGCACTTCCGTCGAACTTTCGCATTGTATCTATTTTTTCGTCTTCTTAACCATCATCATCATCATCTTCTTTTGTGTGTGTACGTGGTGTAGACACACACACTCACCCATACATCTGATACGCTTTGCTTCTGACCTCTATTCGAGGCCTGGCCATTTCCTCAAGCACGCCTTATTGGCCACACGAAGTATTGCTACGTGGTTCCATCGCGGTGTCTTCTTCTTCAGTGTTGCGAACGACGCATGTCCGAATCCACGTTCGTACATCCGAATATCGGATTTCAACTCTTCCTCTGACGGTTCTCCTGCTCCGGTAGCATGACCCAGGAGATCCAGCTCGATCCTCTCAAACTGGACGCCAACGCCACTCCGGCCACCACTACTACCACCACTGCTGCTGTAAAGTATTCTTCCGATTCAGTGCTCCTCACAGTAGCCTCCACGTGGTATGTGTCAGCTGTTCTTAAACGCTGTCAATATATTGCAGTGCTAAATGTGTTCTTCATCCACTTTGGAAAGTAGCACTTCAATTTGACTTATGATAGGCACAAGTCTATAAGAAGTGTTTCATTTTGATGAGGTTCCAATTTAAAATATCTATCCATTATGTCCAATTTAAAGTATCTGTCTAACACAAATAGAATACTGCTACTTTGAATATTGCAATAAGAAATTTTTCATTTGAAGTTGATCTGTAACAGTAAATTGTACATCAGCGTACGGTCAATTGAGCTAAATATTAAATCGTTTATAATATAATTTTTGGTTTTAACCAACTACTAGTTTATACGATTAAAATTCAACAAATCCTTTCTGCTAAAGTATATCTTGCAATTGTCTTGAAATACTGAAGTGGTGAATATTTAAAGGATACGATTTAACTGCATTAAAAATTTGCATTATAAAGTGACCATTAAATAAAAGAGGTGTTTAAAAATATGAAACGATCATTCGAAAGAATAGATTTTAGCATTAGAATAGATACAAAAAGTGATAACGTTGCAGTCTTCCGCTATTGACAACTGTCAACTGTCAAAAATTTTACTTTTGTTTACGTATTACGTTTGAATATGAATGGTGATGTCGGGTCGTAGTTTCGAAGCCAAGGTCGTAAGTTCGAAGGTCGCAAGCCGAAGTGTAAGAAATAAGGAATCCAGTAGAGAGAAGCGTTGGTCGTTGTCGGTTCGTATTTTGGTCATTGTAATACACATATACATAAGTAGCAAACATCCGCTTTTTAAGTAGCTAATATTTTTTTCAATGATCAAAGCAAAGTTTCTAATGCGATCTGTATCCGTCATTTAGAAGTGCAAACAATTTTTTTGAAATGTTGATACTTTTTTTGATGAAAAAAAATATTTTTAAATACACATTTACTTATAAAATGGACTTTTAAATTTTTTTTTATTTATACCAGGATGGCCTAACAGGTAGCCCCGATTCGCCTTCCAGGCCAAAAATATTGTACAAAGCATTATATACTAACCACTAGTCTATTCTGCTGGTTGATATTTTATGAGCTCAAAAAGAAAAAACCTTGTGATTCCAACCTTAAAACTTTGTACCACATTGTGAAACCAAATGTATTGAGGTAATGAGGGGATTGAAGACACTCGTGATCTTAGTAATTATCGATCCTTGAATTTTCTATTGCCAAATAAGTATGTAGAAATTTTTCGAATGTACGAGTGATGACTAGTCACCGGAGCCTGAGGGGGCCGTGTATTGTTCAAAGGTTGTAAATGCATTGTTAAAGGTTTGCCGAACAATGGATAGCACTGTGACTATCCTACCTCTAGTGATGACATCTCATTAATAATTCTGACATTGTCGAATTGAATTTCAAAAGCAGATGATTACCTGCAGAACATTGAGAAGCATTGAAAAAATGTCACGTTCTGCAAATCTTAGAGATCGATAACCTTTTCTGGATTTGTAAAAATCGTAACCAAGTTTGTTAGTTCTTTGAGGGTTTCAAGAATAAAAAAGCTTTGTTTTAAGTGCTATTACATATGTACGTGTACAATTGAGACGGTGCAATTAGATGCCACCTGTAATTTGAAACTGTTATGTGCGATCGAATGTATTGCGTGGCTGTCAGTAGATTGAAAACAATTTATACAGGTGTGTCATAATTAACCATTTGTTTCGCTGATAATTGTAGAACTCAAGATTTAAGTTGAAAATATGGTGTTTTTGAGATCTAGTGTCTGAAAAAGTACTTGATGAATATCGTAACCCCTTTGAATCTCTTTCATTAAACTTACTTGCCAGTAAATGATATTCCAATAGATTCCACTTTCTGATATTTGCACTTTCCGCTCCGTCCCTCCACATTTACAATCATCGCCAATTTTACGCGCAATCACCTCGAACAATTAGTGAAGAGTCTTGAGCTTTATCCCTAATTATTTTATGATGGATATTTTGCACGTGTGTTATTGAATCTACATTTCGTATAATATTTCCGATTTCAAAATGGAATTTGATCGTTTCAGTTAATTGTTGATTTATAAAAATGCTTTAATGGATCTCTTCCTTGTTGTTTATAGCTGGAAATAAAACCGGAACAGTTCAATATTTATTTAAAAAATAAATACATTCACTTATGACTAGTCTTCAGCGTTGGCTGGGTTCTCGTCAAATAACAATAGATCGCTTCATCAGTATACAAAGCAAGAGAGAGAAAAAAGAATGGTTTACAATAGTGAACCATTTTTGTGCCAAAAGCATCGTCCCAACGCCGATCTTTGCTTATGACTAAAGAGCGGCGGTCAGGTTTCCGCCATAAAATAACAATAGACCTCTCCATTGTCCGAGAAAGCTGGAGAGCAAAAAAAAATGGTTGACAATAGTGAACCATTTTTTTAGCCGTCGACCAACCTGACCGCCGTCCTCACTTCTGACTAAGCTTCGGCGCAACCCTGCGCACCATTGTTCATTTTTATGGTGAACCTTTTTGTTTTGCTCTCTAGCTTTGTAGTTTGCCCTCTTTCCTGTAAAATAGCCCCAAAACTCCCATTTTTTGTTCCAAAAGCACGCTCAAACGCCGAAGACTAGTTATGACCAGGAACCGGCGGATACGAAGCTCAATAGCTAAAAAAATGGTTCACTATTGTCAATTATTATAGTCAACCATGTTTTTTTGCTCCCCTGCTTTCTCGAAAATAGATAGGTCTATTGTTATTTTATGGCAGCATCTTCGCCTCCTAAGTCTGCTTATGACTAAGGATTGGACTGTCCTACAAAGCTAGAAAAGGTTACAATAGAAATTTACAATAGGCAACCCCTCTTTCCTGGGAAATAGAACCCAAGCGCCTATCCTTACTTATGACCAGAGATCGGTGCGACTAAAAAAATGTGTTCACCATTGTCGATTACAACAAAATACAAAGCTAGAGAGCAAACAAAAAAAGGTTGGCCATTGTAATAGACAATGATGAACCCATTTTTTGTCCAAATAGCCCTGGGTCGCGCCGAACCTTACTTATGACTAAAGCCCGGACCCTGAGGGGGCTGTCTATTGTTCAAATGTTGTAAATCCATTGTTAAAGGTTTGCCGAACCTGTTTTACAAAGGATTTACAACAATTGAATAATAAACGGCACGCTTCCGGTTCTACCTCTACTTATGACTAAAGAGCAGACCGGAAACATGATTTTTCCAGGAATCAGTACGTTTTGGGTCTATTTACAAAGCTAGAGTGCAAAAAAAAGGTTCTTCATAAAATTGAACAAAGCACAGTGAACAATTAATAATGAACGGCACGCTTCCAGTCCTACCTCCACTTATGACTAGAGGGCAGATGGTCATTGGAGTTTTTTGCCGTTATAGTTATTGTTAATTTTTATATAAAAATTGTAATTGTACAGAAAACCTTTTTTTCTTGCTCTATTGCTTTCAGAATTTTTAGAACGTGTTTTGTTGTTTGGAATTTCCCTAACGAGTATCCGTTCCTTATACCGGCTGACACGTTGCGATTAGCTTGGACGTTACTCGCAGCGTGGCAACAGGTGATCCATCCGTTTTTGAACGCCGAAATCGAATATCACCTGTAGCCACTCTGTGAGTAACGTCCAAGCTACTTGCATCGTGTTAACCCAACATTATGACTAAAAATCGGGACAATTGTAAATAACAATATACCGTTCAAGAGAGCAAAAAAGCTTGTAAAATATGGTTTTTCTACGAAATTAACAACAGCAAAACCATCTGCCCTGATCCCAATCTGTCCTTTACTTACGACCAGTCTTAAACGGTGGATGCTTTTCACTTTTGTAAATTTCTTATAAAAACCATGCTATTTTGCCCTTTTTCTTTGAACACTAATGGAGTTATCTATTGTTATTTGAAACGCATCCCTCCAAAGCCTTTGATCAAGAAAGCAGGAGAGCAAATAAAATGATTAACAATAGAAATTGACAATAGTGAACCATTTTTTTAGCCATCCAGCATCTTGTCCCTCGGTCTCTGCTTATTACTACAAGGCCTTTTTGACCCTTTCTGTACAATATATGTACTTATTTTTATATAAAGAATAATATTTTGAAATGCAAAACCTTTTCATACCGAACATAAATATTTGATTGAATAAGCTTATATATTCAATATTCATGCATTTGTGAGTGTCGTGGAAATGGATTGGAATGGTCAGCCTACTCTCGTAGATTATTTATGAATAATTTATATTAATAACATATTGCGGAGACGAGTGAGTCGATGAGACATTTTGCTTCAAAATAGTCTCGACGAGTAGTGCTATTAAGTTAAATATAATTTTGTGTCGCACAAGCGTTTTATTTTAAGTCAATAATTCATGTTTATTACCATAATTTAATTCAAGATAGCGTCTAATGCTAAAATTGCAGTGGAGACATAATAAAAATGGACTTACATTTGTAGTTAGATTATAATACTTGTACTAAATTTTAAATCAACCTCGTTTTTAATTAACTATTTTAAAGCCAACGATTCATTTGTAACATATTATCGAGCATCTGTTTGGAAAATACTCAAATTTATCACAGGAATGAATCACTTTATGTTGAAAATAATAATCAACCAATTCAGACCTTAAATATCCATTTAATTACACCAACACATTATATTGAGGTTAAAAACCTCGAATTTGATAAAAATGGTAGATTTGAATGTTAGAAAAAAAAACAATTTATCATAAACGATGAATGTACATACATACCACAGTCACATTTGTGGTGAAAATAAAAATAATAATATTATTATCAGTGTTGGACTTCAATTACGGTTGAAAGTTGCTGATTAATATTGTTTATTAGTTGCCAACTAACATTATTGTTTGATTTTTAGGGTGCGACGTTTTTCAACTCTTCAGCGGAGGAAGACGGTCATCTCGTGAACCCTTCACAGCCGGCGCAGCCTCATCATTTCGTGCCCCTGAAGACGATCAAGCATTGTGCATTACATTTGTTGATTTCGACGACCATATCGATAGTCGGTATCGTTTTGGCCGTGCGAGAGCCCGACTTGGAGCACAGATGTCGAGCTTACTTTATAATGCTGTATTTGCACGCTGCATTTTGGTTCTTCACATTGGTGAGTTCATCGCTTTAACTGGCATACTTTTGTATGTATGTATGTAAAATCTACTCATCCTAGTGTATATATGTATAGCTGAATATATACAAAATGTTATTGTTTATTAGAACAGTCTCTTTGCAGTGTTGTAAATTCGATTGTATGTATTTAAATGAGAATATTTTTCATGTCAAATACTTTCCTGTTCTATGTTTGTATGTAATAGAGGTTTTCAATGCTTAGAACACACTAAAACTTTTATTGGAAGTGCATATAGAGAATGAACGGTTCATTTCAATCAAATTTGCTGCCCTGTCTGTTTTGTCAGTAATAATTCATGTATGTATGTGCATACATTATTTTATTTTATTACATTTTTATACCAGGAAGGCCACCGCGCCTTCCTGGCCAATTACAAACAATACAGCATTTTTTTTATACAAGTCGCTGAATTACGAGACAGTGAAAACTCGCAAATTAACGAGAAATCTATGAATTGTACATTAATCATACTCAAATAGTGGTGAAATAGTAGGTAGGAAGGTTTTTAGCCAATTTTTAATCGGGAACCGTTTCATCAATGAAATCAGAGAAAATTGGCAAACTCTGATTAGAAACGATTGACTTGGAGTCACAATTAACCAGGTCTCACCAACAGCACTACAAATATACTCAGAAAAATTATTTTCAATCAAGGTCAGCTCATGGGATCGAACCCGGCCGAACCATAATAAGATTCAGTACACATTGAGAAATGCAGTTTTTCAGTAATTTACTAAGAAAAGTATATAATTGAGCCAAAACTGTATATATGTTAAGTAGTGTATTTTAGAATACTTTAAATTACCTGTTATTTTTTGAACGCTTATAGCATGTAATGAAGAGTCTTGTGTAAGGTAATTACTTCCCCAGTGGTCTCTTGGAATATTCCTCTTAAAGGAATCGAAAGGATTAAAGAAAATAATAATTATTTGGATTTATGTACATATGTAAATATATTGATGCCAATTTTGTTTGCAAATATCTCAACAACATAGTCACATATTATAAAATCTGCCAATTCTGACAGGAAACGACCCATTTGGGTTTAATAATATCCAAATCGTGCCAACAGTTATAGTAATGATATAAAAATACCAAGATTTTAACATACCTTTCAGTTTTAAAATCTAAAGCCTAAATTTGCATTATAGGCTCTCATTAGCTCTCATATATACATATTTTTACTTCACTTATAGGTTATTTCTCATTGCATATAACAAAAAATTACATGTTACGTTACCATATAATTCTTGCACCAATGTAAGATGTGAGAGCGTTCTCAAATATTGACTTAATAGCACTCTCTATTATAATAAAAAAATGGTTTTCGACACCACATAAATTTATTTACGACCATACGAAATGATTCACTCAATTGATAATTGAATCAACGTTGTCAAACCACAAACACAGATGTGCATTTTTTTTAAATTTGAATATGAACGTATAAACAATCGTAATTTTCAAACGTGCAAAAGTCCAATGTCAAACATACGAATACGTATTTCAATCCTCACCGTTTCATGTTACAGATAACCGATTACATACTGAAGAAGACCCACCATAACATGAGGATAAGCGGCTACCTGGAATTCTATCAGCAGACGTATACGCTGCACAGAGCGCCGATATATGTTGTGTCCTTGTGGAACGCTTTCCTCCTCATAATCCAAACGCTGGTCCAGCACTTCTATCCGGACAACTTCATCGAACAGTGTGCCAAAGGTGGCTTTGTCGCCCCCGTGTCCTACGTCACCGGATTCATTTGGGTAGAGACGGTCATCCTTTCCGCCATCCACGGAATGTACATGTGTAAGTGTCGTGGCTATTATTCGGCACGCATTTTATCCGCAAGGTTGCCCCTATATTATACTGTCATATGAGTTTTAGATAACGTGTCTGATCGAAATATTAAGTGTGAACCTTGCCGTTTTGCAACTATGGTACTTTTGTGTGGGCGGTCACGGTCAATGTGTCACGGTTTTGATAGTGAACATAAGGATTTGATTGAATAGTACAAATCGACGATGGCCTAAATGTTTAGGCTCATTTCGGTTTTTGAATCGTACTTTGATTTATAGTACACTAGTGTTTTTACCCGGCTTCGCTCGGTATTTGTAATATAAACCGCTTAAACATGGCCAATCTAATAGTAAACATTTATTTGATTAGTTTTATTTTATTTAAATTTATTTGAATTTTCATTTGTTTTTTTTTTTATTAAATCGAACGTCACGGATTTTACGAACCAAACAAATAAACAAACATACATGCAAAGTCTCTTTCTAAATTATATATTAGACTAGTGGTTTTACCCGGCTTCACTCGGTATTTTTAATATAGACCGCATAAACATGGCTAATCTAATAGTTTATTTGATTAGTTTTATTTTATTTTAATTTATTTGAATTTTCATTTGTTTTTTTTTTATTTAATTGAACGTCACGGATTTTACGAACCAAACAAATAAACAAACATACATGCAAAGTCTCTTTCTAAATTATATATTAGACTAGTGGTTTTACCCGGCTTCACTCAGTATTTTTAATATAAACCGCATAAACATGGCTAATCTAATAGTAAACATTTTATGAAATTTATTTGAATAGTTTTATTTTATTTAAGTTTATTTGAATATTAATTTGTTTTTCTACGAACCAACAATAGTTACATACAAAGTCTTTTTCGAAATTATATATTAGATATTAGATATGTACATATATACTTTTTTGAGCCGATCCAATTCCTTGTGGTTTAAATTGGAGAAGTATTTTTAGTACTATTGAATACATAGGTCTTTGACACGGCAGGAAGTGACCGAATTAAATGATGCACTAACATGTGTCGACAAAGATTTTGTAATACTCGAAATAAAATATATATTTTTTTTAATTCTTAGCCAGGACATATACTTATGAATTTTCTAAAATAGCTCCATTTTTATAAGGATTTTATATGTTTCACTTCGCTAACGGTTCTGGCAATACTCCTATATTCTTCCGATCGGTTTGAAACTTTGCCATTTTGCGCGGCTTGGTCACCGATAGAAATTTAAATCGCTTCCGATAGTTCGACGGTGAAAAATAATCGTAATAAACACGTTTAAGAATGCAAAAATTTTGGAGACGATTACGTTTAGTGGCCAGTAGCCTTATTACAAGCTTTTTTCAACTTTCAACCACCTGAGCAATGCCATACAATTAGACTAGTCTAATATCTAATTTCGAAAAAGACTTTGTATGTATTTTTGTTTGTTTGGTTCGTAGAATCCGTGACGTTCAATTTAATAAAAAAAAAACAAAAGAAAATACTCAAATAAAATAAATCTATTCAAATATATTTAATAAAATGTTTACTATTAGATTGGCCATGTTTAAGCGGCTTATATTACAAATACCGAGCGAAGCCTGGTAAAAACACTAGTATTAAATATAATTACAAACATTCAAAAATCATATTTGCCTTGACAAATTGACTGGCATTGCTTTGACTTCCATGTGGAAACAAATATTTATTAAAAGTATTATGTTTTTTTAACTTGATCATCTTCCGTATATGTAGACTTTAGATCCACATTCATCGGACGACAAAAAAGCATATTTATTCAATCACATAAATATGTACACTTCTGCTTCGGCCGTGTAAGGAAAAAAAAATTATCAGACCATAAAGACCTTAGTATTGTTTAAATTTTTAAGTTGATGCACACGACCGAGGCTATCAAGATAACTCGCACATTTACCAGGCCCAATCCTTTATAGCAATCATATGATATTGTGCCATCTCTAACACACTCATGGCCAAGCTATTTAAGACGTTTTTGATTACCATATGATTTCCAATCTGTCAGATTTGCATTGTATTCTAATTGAATGACTTCACCAGTCTAACAAACATTGATAATGTAAAAGGAAAATATACCGTGTGCCGTTCTTTTATCACACGTTCATGACGTTAATGTCTAGACATGAAGTACCATCAATTTTACTAAATTGAATACATGTTCTGAAAGTAGAGCAGACATACACACATTGAAAATAAATTATATCACGGCAAATACATAGTGCTTTGCGAAATGTTTACTGTGAGATTATTTTGTTGGAATTTATATTCATTATCATTGTCACGCCATGTTGATTGACGGCTCAAGCTTCGCATCTAATTTTAATTCTGCATTATAAAACACCGGTTTCACGTAACTCTCTACGCTTTCAGCCAAAGTAGCGGCGTTCAACAAATCGCAACAGAGACCCGACGTTCAGAGAGATCATCTCGTAGAAGCTGCAAACCCCCAACAAAACAGGACCAGCCCGTTGCAGTCGACCTCGTCACCACTCAGCCAAACTTTGACGCAGACCGCGGACTTGCTCGCCCGACAGGTGCGTAAAATTTAGCCCGACGATACGTCTACTAGATAAGGAAGTCAATTGATAGGTTTTGTTTGCTATTTTTAGGCTGATCTGATACGTCATCTGAGGGAGCACAATGAAAAGTTGAGTAATAAATTGTCGTCGACGACGGCACAATTGCGCACGTTGCAGCATCAGCAGACGACTGCGTCGTCTCAATCCAACACGGGTTCCTTGGAAAAATCGTCCTAATGATGGTGTAGTTTTGCTATTCGGATTCTACTATGGGATGTAACAGTTTTGGCGATTTCCGAGTGACAATAATAACTGTGTAATAGAAACATAGTAAAAACTATACAACATGTATTATGTATATTACGCTACGTACTTTATTTTGTGAATATTATTATTATCATTATCATTAGTAGTCATTAATTTTAATTAGTATTGTGTGTGTTGACTTTCTTTTCGCTTAATCTGTTTTAAAATCATCGATGATGTATGCGAATGTGTCTACATGTGGTGCAGATATGTTCTGTTTGGAAGAATTGTACTTTTGGTAGAATTGCGCATTTGTCAGTCTATAAATAGTTTGTAAAATAAACGCAAATGTATCGCTGTATATTTGGATGACATTCTGCGAAAAGGATCTAACCTCTATATGTAAGTGATACGCAAACTTTTAATATAAGGTGACCATTTTTTTCAAAAACTTAAATTATTGAAAACGAAGATTAAAGAATCATGGACACACATTTATAAAAAAATAAATCCATTTTTTTGAATGCTCTTATAGAATTCTACCCAAGACTGGTTAAGTAATTCGAAAACATTTTAAGGTATCAACGTACAATTTCGTTTTATCACTGGTCTATATATTGTTCATCAAAGTAAAAAATCCTTCGGCTGGTGCATTTGTTCCTAATGGAAACAATATTTGACTAATTTGCTAATATTTTTGTAGGAGACATAATTTTCGCCAAAGACTTCTATTAGCTAAAAAAATTCTATTACATATAAAGTGTACTGGTTTTATCTCACGACAGATCTTGTAAAAACCAGTACAGTCCTGGTAAAATCAGTACGAATGGTCACCTTATTTTAATACCTCTGATACAAAACGTCAAAAAAAGATTTGTGTAGTTTTGATGGTCTGTTAATCGATTCAGTTGGACTGTTATACAGAACTTCTTTCATCTATAGCCTATAATTTTTATGTGAGTATGGGATTTGGTAAACATCACTTTCTGATTTAAAATGTTAGGCTATTATCAGTGGCGGCTCGTGAGAATTCATAAGTGGGGGGCTGCATAGATTAATTGAGCTGTAGTAGCTCGTAGACCATACCGGTGGTCAAATGCAGACAAAAATAGCATGCATATGTACTATACTGGGAGGTCTGCAGCCTGCGGTCCATATAGACAGCAAAAATAGCATGCATTTGTACCATACTGGGAGGGCTGCAGCCCATATAGACGAACCAAATAGTTGTTATTTATGTATTGTATCAGAACAAATCAGAAAAGCATAATAATATTGTAGTAATTTATCAAAGAAATCATTTCAAATCAGAACTTTTAACTTACATATATCCAGCTCTATATACATATGTATGTGTTATAGTTACCATTAGAAGTTGCAGAAATCATTACAATGATTATTTTGAATTAACATTATTGTTTTTTTTTTTCGTTTTTTCTTTCAAACAAGACTGATGACTAGTAATATTGTAAGAAACAGTAAAGAATTATTTTGACTTATAGAAGAAAAGACATCATAAATGAAGCTAATATTATTTCACAATGCATTTTTAAGTTTATTTATTGACCTATTCATTATCTTGTTATAAAAAAAATATACTTAAAATTGATTTAGGTTTATAGAGATTATATATGTATGTAATAGTTAGGCTCTATGTGTGTAGTTTAATTTTTTTTATCGCATTATGCATATACTTTATGTAATTATATAAAAAAATACTATGGCACATTATGATTTGCATTATATATATATATATATAAAATTGATTGACGCGTGAGCATATAACTATTGTTTTTCGTCGTATTATTATTTTGTATCTTACACTTCAGTGAATATTGCAAAAATATTTTTAATTTGATAGTATGAATGACAGGTATATGTAATTTTATCGAATCATTTCTCTATTTGCAAACTTTGAACAATGTAAATATTCGACAATATCCTAATTTGACTGTATAATATATGTATGTAAGTGTGTAGACGGATGTTACATTGTTTTTGCTATCTGTTATGTACCATTCCGACAAATTTACATTCGACGTACTGTAAGATTACGTGGTTTATGTGTGTGTGTGTGTGAACGTTAGCGTATTATTTTTTATAAAAAAAATGATGAAAGTTGGTGTGCACGCTCGTAAAGAGACTTCATATTGAAGTATTATTTACTTTTTATTGTGTGTTTTTGAAAAATATATGTATATTGTATGAGTATTTTATTTTAAATATGTAATATGTATTTTTCAATATTAATTTTAAACGTTTACTCTATTTCTTAATCGAATCGATTTTCATCCCGGTGCCATATACCTGCAAAATATTGTCATTTGAAATGATCAAAATAAAAAAATATGAATTATATTATTGTAGTTTTATTTTTTCTTCAAAAAAATGCTGTAAATTATTCAACCTGATATTTCAATGAATGAATACTTCTCCATTGTCAGGTATTTTTGTTATTGTTTTACATTTGATCCAATTCGAATACATTGATTCAGTTAAATATACAATTCGAACGATTGATATTGGTGTTTTAAATTATTATATTGTTAATACACCTCCAAATAGAATGTAACTAATAATATAATATAACATTTTTTCATAACAACAAAGACAAAAACTCAACAAAAGTTTAAAAACAATAAAATCAACAATATGTATTTTAAATGTTGTTAATACGTCAGTATGAAATGTATAACTAATGATCATGTGATCATTATTATAATGAATATTATGAAAAGTGGTTTTAAATGCCGACATAACTTCTCACGAGATTGACATCAATTAAAACGATATTTATATTGTAAAGTATGCAGTTAATTTTCAATTTGAAAGAAAAACGTGATAATTTTCAATTAGTTTGCTTATACATTATCCCAATTAACGAATTAATCATTTTTGGATAGTGAAAAGCATAAAAGTAAATTTTTCCATCATATATTGCTATTCAACATAGTGCGTTTCAATCTGAACATTCTCAAGTGGGAAGTGTCATGAAAATAATAACAAAAAAAGTAAACGGCAGTTTTATACATGGTTATATCTTAATATTAAACTTATTCCTCTTCCTCTGTTACATCCCCTTCGGCTCCTTGTGATACGCTGACTTCTTCGATCAGTGGCGCGTCTTCATCGTTTTGCACTTCGGGGGTTTCTGGTTCTTCTATTTGGGGCTCAGCTTGGATTTCTTCGATTTCTTCAGCTACTACGGGCTCTTCAACTTCAGGTGCGCTTTCCTCGACAGCAGCGGCACTTGCTTCGTTGGCGAGTTCAGCCTCTTGTCTTTCCAATTCTGCCAGCTCTGCTTCTTGCTTAGCTAATGCGGCCAATTCTGACTCTTGACGGGCAATTTCAGCTAATTCTGATGCCTATAAACAACAATAACGATTCCTTAATATCTTATAAAAATTATATATGTATATAATTATATATGTAATTCAAAATAAACCAAACAAACCTGTCTAGCAAGTTCAGCTTCTTGTTCCTCACCGGCTAGTTTCTCAAGTTCGGCTAATCTGGAAAGTTCTTTTTGTCTTTGTTCTTCTTCTTCAGCTAATCTTGCCTCTTCGGCTAACTTAGCTTCTTCAGCTTTTTTCGCTTCCTCAGCCAAGCGAGCCTCTTCGGCTAATTTAGCTGCTTCGGCTAATTTTGCTTCCTCGGCTAATCTAGCTTTTTTCGCTTTTTCAGCTTTTTTCGCCTCTTCAGCTAATTTAGCTTCTTCAACCTTTTTCGCTTCTTCTGCGAGCTTAGCTGCCTCTTCATCCTAAAATTTGCCATCCGATTAAAAAAGAATTTACAAAAACGAATACCCATAGATTACAACTGGTGTAATATGTACCTTTTTAGCTTGTTCTGCCTTCTTTTCCAACTCGGCTGCACGGTCAGAAGCCGCTTGTGCTGCCAACTCTTCTTGTCTGGCTAATTCAGATGCCCTGGCTGCTTCATCGCGTCTCGCTTGTTCTTTTTTCTTCAGTGCCAGCTCTTCAGCAATGGCTCTACAAATTGTCTATGTGAAATCCCCTGCATTGCAAAATTACTAGAGACATTCTATTGTGAACGACATACCTTTCTTCGGCAAGTTTGGCTTCTTCTTGCCTCTTCTTTTTGCGCTCCGCTAGTCGTTCTGCTTCAGCAGCGTTATCAACTGGAGACGGTTCAACGGTTCTAAACCTTTCCAACCGTTCGGCTTTAGCAGCCTTTAATTCTTTGCCAGGATCGTCCATTATCATTGGCGGTTGGAATTTCCTACTTGGTCGATCAGGCAGCAGTTTTACTATACAAATTCCAAAACAATGCTAGTGAGTCTCTCGAAAGCCTTAATACGAAATTTAATCTTCATCCACTACATGTATGTATATTGAATATAAGTGAAAGGCTCGTTTATATTTATTGTAAATAGATAGACTTACATTCGCAATTCGAAGATGTGACGTTCCCAGGGTAGATTGTTGAAGATTTTATATATGTATTTTGGAAAAAATCTATATTTGATGTAAGACTCTCAAAGGAGTGTCTCGGAATTGTGTTTGTCGTTATTTTTTAACCATATTTACATTTCTTTTTCATGCTGATAGTTATATTTGAAGAATGCACAAGAGTGATAATATCTGTCATATAGCTTTTTTTATTAATTTATTTGTTCGAACTGTAATAATCACTGTTATATTCTTGGGTGACAGCGGAAAGCCTTTCATATTCATAAGTGAATTGAGTATTTTTAAATATAGCCTTTCTACAGCAAAATAAGCCTTATTGATATATCAGGTACATTTCGAAGCTCAAAAAATTTAAATCCTTAAAATACGTTTAATTAGTTATGTTAAATAAAAAAAGCATTTTTATTATAAAAATTAATTTGCGTAAAAATGGCATGCTTGAGTTAAGGTAGTTGGCGAAAAATAAATTATTTCAAAGTTGTTTTTATTGTTTTATATTTTTTGCAAAATTAATACATTTTTTATTGTTTTGTTGGTTTAAATTTGTTTTGTGTGCTTGTTTTGAGTTTTGTATAAATGTTTATGAGATGTTTTTTGCTCTATGTACATCAGAAGAGATCATTTATTAAGCGTTTTGAAAATCTCTTACATATATATATATATATTTATTAATTATAGCAAAAATAACTCAAAAATTATCACATTATTAAAAATATATATTACACCTTTAGTAGAGCAACTTTGTATTATTATCACAAACTTTTATAAAGCCAATTTTAAAAGTTAAAACAATAATTAGCACTACTTTGAATGTGTTGAAATATTTTAGAACAAAAGTTTGTAATAATAATTAATTGTAAAAATAAACAATGAGATAAAATCCCCTGTTGCTCAAACGATATGTAATTTGAAATTTATAATTGACTTTATATTTTGTGATACGTTTTCACCTCAATCTATAAAAATATGAAGCTTAAATCAAACGATCACTAATAATATAAACATTTCGTTTCAAAAAATGATTATATTAAAAATTTTCAGTCAAAATAAAAAATCTATATATGAGGTAGTAATTATAATAAAAAAAGCTAATCACAGAAATGAGTAAGTACATTGTAAGTCAAAATTTTATATTATTTTGAAACACGGCAAAAGAAAAAACTTCAAAAGTCGGTTTTAATCGACGGTTGGTCTAAGCCGTCGTATATAATAAGGCGTTCGACCTTCACTAAATACGTACTTCAATGTGTGTATTTGTGTTTATTAGGTGATGATGATGATGATGATGGTTTTGTGTTGTGTGATGAATGCGTTGATAGTATGTGTGTTATATAATTAGGAGCATTCCACCAAGGCGGGCTGTTCCTTCTTGTCAGGTGCCGCTGTAAGAGACACGGTCACACTTTTGGTTAGGTATTACATTTTATTCGCCCCTCGTAACATCCACCACATTCGACAACTCATTAATATTTCCCATCACAAAGCTTAAGGAAATGTTAACAACAAACGGTATGCTGTGAATAGTTAGAGGGGAATTTAATTGTTTTGTTTTCAAATTGAAAATGGATTTAAATGCATTTGCGCTTTTGTTCACGATATAAAAATTCAATATGACACTGTAGTTTCATTAACAATTTTCCAACTGATTCAAATCAGATGCTCTCTTTTTCGAAGAGTCTACCGAGGCCTACTAAACATATTTTTCCGAAACTCGTGTATACTTCCAGTGTATTTTTCAATTTTTTGTTTTTGTTTAATGAACTTAATCATATAAAAAAATAAATTTAAATTTCATTAACCGTATCATATATGGATTAAGAGAAGAAGTTACAAACTTATGAAGCATTTTTTCCTAGTTTAAATATGGAAATTTGAAGACTATGTCTATATCGCCAGAGAATTCATCGATGATGATTCTTTATACAGTTTTTGCAAGCCTATTTCACCCTTTTGCAAATGAAATTCACCCTTTTGCAAATGAAATTCATCCTTTTGCAAATGAAATTCATCCTTTTGCAAATGAAATTAATACTTTTGCAAATGAAATTAATTCTTTTGCAAATGAAATTAACCCTTTTTCAAATGAAATTCATCCTTCACAAATATTGTATTAAAAAATAAAGAAACCGAATTCAACAATATGTGCTTTTTATGTATTTTAGTTTAAACTTATATTTATATTTGTAAATACATATTTATTTAGAAGGTGCAAATATTATTTTTATTTTGGAACGTCCAACATACTATTTATGTATGTACAAATATAAATATAAGTTGAAACTAAAATACATAAAAAGCACATATTGTTTAATTCGGTTTCTTTATTTTTTAATACGATTTTTGAAAAGATTGAATTTCATTTGCAAAAGGGTTAATTTCATTTGCAAAAGAATTAATTTCATTTTCAAAAGTATTAATTTCATTTGCAAAAGGATGAATTTCATTTGCAAAAGGATGAATTTCATTTGCAAAAGGGTGAAATAGGCTTGCAAAAACTGTATGAGCCGTTATATTTGAGATTAGTGTAAGTGCAATTTTCAGTTCCAAAAACACTATTTCTGTTTGACCTAATTCACAAATTGTTATCACTTCTTGTAATTCGATGTAACCAGAATCTCGGAATAGCAGAATAAACGTATTACAGGCCACCAGTATTTTTAAATATTGTTTAACGAAAAACATTACATTTAATGTTTTGTGAGATATAGGTTTTTAATTCCAAATTGACCGTTTCTCATTTCAAATTGACCCTTTTTCATTTCAAATTAAACCTTTTTCATTTCAAATTGACCCCTTTCAATGTCGATTCGAAATAAAAAAAGATAAATTTGGAATGAAAAACCAATCTATATATAATATATGCGATGCGGTGCAAACGATCGACAAGCGCCAGACAGACTGAACCACAGATTAACGACACGTGTACCTTATGCGTGCGTACTGCTCGCACTTACACTAAAGCGAAATCTACCCGAAGTCCCGACATACCTACCCTGTATACGTTCTGTGCTTCTGATACTTTAGTTTCGAATTTTGCCTTATTAAACTCGCCAGAAATTAATCTGTGCACATCGAAAGGTTACTCGTGATGTGATGTGCAATCTATCATTCGTGAAGTTGAGAATTGCGTTTAAAGCAGCCATCCAGTTAATCTGTGGTTCAGTCTGTCTGGCGCTTGTCGATCGTTTGCACCAAACCCAATATATGATATATCTCTCGAAATGAAGAAAGGTGGACTTGTACCACTTTCAATTATAACTGCTTAGTTATCAAAATTCCAGTAAAAATATTTGAATTAAACATTATATTCCACAAAATTCATTCCAAAATCTTCTAAGATAAGTTATTCGATTATCGACAACTTAATATATTCAAAATCAATCATCAATGAAGAATATATTTGACCTTGTTTCCAATCTCATCTTATAAATATAGTCCAATATTCTTGTTTAGTTTATAGTCATGCATTTTATATCTCACTCACCGAATAAGAGAGTTTTGAAAGTCAGTTTAGGCCCACCTGTACTAAGTGCACATTTAAATTTTGTATATCGTGAACAAAATAATGTTAAATTTATTCTGCCTTGATGTAAAATAGTACTTATTTAACTGTAAGCAATTCTTATTTACATTTTATATATTTTATCTCAATGTTTTATAATGAAAAAAAAAAGAAGAAAAGATTAAGATAATAAAAGAATATGAATACTAAATAAATAATAATTGGCAGGATTCAAAGAATTACATTATTACTAAAATGTTAAATTAATAGATTATAAAATAAAAATGATACCTATTCTAAATAAAAATGAAAAAAAAGCATTTGCCACAGGGGAGAAATCTTGATGGTGTATTTTTTTTTAATTTTATTTTACAAAGCTCACTTGCGGCGTCTTTTGATATTGAAAAAGAAAGTAAAAAAGAAATGAGATGATACAATGCTTAGGCTTTGAAATGTAATAATACCTGTGACGGATTCGAGGGCCAAACCGACTGCTGCAAGTCTGTTCTTGGCATAGAACGACAGCAAGTTCACATCGTCTCTGATGGACATTTCATGGTACATAGGTCTACGGGTAGATTGAGCCTTTGGACCGGCATACTTGACGCATGACAGATGAGTACGGCCTATCGGATCGGTTCCAAACCAGGAATTGTCAGACGGTTGATTAAAGAGAAAAAGAGGTATGTTCTAATTACAAATACATACATTTTTATATAAAAATAATATAAAATAAACATAATTTTTGTGAAAAATGAATGAACTCATGAGGATGGTATATTTACAATGAATTATTTTTCATTTACACACTGTATGTATAATACATAATGTTGAGTTCATAATTAGAAATCCACTTTTGCCCATTATAAAGGAATCTATTTATACTGAATGGTCTTCAGAAACGATCTTGGATTAGCAATAAATGAAGTAGTTAAATGAGACCGATTTGGATTAAATTCATATATAATATTTATATGAAATACTTAAAGTGACACTCACTTATCAATTTTTTGTAGTATTACATTAAATGCATTAAATCATGTAAAAGTTATATAATCAAATTAATTATATTTCTTTTAAACATGAGATTTGCATTTATTGAAATACCACAATTTTTGTAAACTGATAAATCCAAAGTGCAAACATACTTAGTTACACCCTAAATATTCTTTTTCCTAACAAGTTATTGGAAATAAGTTACTGAGTTATCTACGGGGAAACAAAATATAGTTATATGTAGAATACTTATGTAATATTTAAAGTTATTCACATCAATATGTTTTATGTACGAATTATATAAAACCATTAGTGTTATTGGTATATATTTATACCAATTGGTATACATTATAAAAACCATTATAACATTGCAATCCAATTATATTTGGTAATATTATGTTATGGGTAAAATAATCAACATGGATATATAAACAGATCTACTATAAACATCAAAAGCATCAAAAATAATTATATGTATATCTCATTGTTACGAGATAGTGATACGAATCTTTCAAATCGGCCATCATATAACATTAAAATTAAAAGATTTTTAATAAAACGCAAGTATCCATACGATTCGTGTTATTGTATACGATTGCCGATTTACCAATCTTTTGAAACAAGGAATAAGACGTGGATTCGGTTATAAATTATGTATTCAATCTTATGTCACGTTTTGTATTCCATATAATATACCTGTGAACCTCTTCAGTGGCTCCGGGTACCACGACCTGCTGATAATGTCCCTCGCCACATTCCTTATGGGCATTACCATACGATCGAGATAATTCTCAAAAGAGAATTTGGACGATATCGCTGGTAAAATCGGATCATTGTACCTGAAGTTAGGGAGTTACAGTTCAGTTAATGCGTGTACATATGTTCAGTTATAGTTTCAATATGTATTGTAACCATAGATGTAGAATAACCTAGATATACCATTACATACAAATTTCGTTGGAGATCTTGTCGCCACTAACTGAGGGGTGCGGGGGGTTTAACTATCGGTGAAATGGTAAAAAAAAGGAAGAAACGCAGCAGTCGGCAGTGGTCAGCAACCAGTTTATGTATATGTAAATGCACTGAAGTTTTATTTTATTAGACACTCCGCGAGACAGTAAACCAAACTAATAAAGCCATATTAAGAAAAAATATTTAGCTATACACACTATATTAAACTACAAATGTATGTTACTATAATAAAACCATCATTAACTATTACAATATTTACACATTAGTAACTTCCACAAGAATCAATTTTAAAGCTGACACTTTAATATTTAGTTCATTATTTGTAGTTTTAAACTTAATGTCGATTTCTGAATTTCCTTCAGTGTCAACAAGATATACATGTGGCAGAGGTTGTCGACCGCTGTTCCATCAGTGCATAGAAGACTACATACATCGTGCCGATATTTCATTATATGTTAAAATACTACTATAATTGAAGACATTATATATTAATTCTTAGATATGATATGTGATTAGGGTTGCCAGATGGAATCCAAAAGGAGGACATGTCTTCCTTTTCCATGTTTTGTCCTCCCGTCCTCCCTTACCTACTGTAAGTCCTCCTTTTTGTTAAAAACATCGGGCGGGACTGGCGGAACATACATAATTCCGTTCTGGAAATTTCAAAGATACTTCAATCCGTACTTCATATGCTTCGTAATCGGAGAAACAACAATTTTTTGCCACTAAGTGTAAGAGAACAGCTTCGTGATAATGACTTCGTGAAACGAGTCCATTTCCGACGAATTTTTCAGTGTTTACAAGGCTTGTGAAGATTACTTGATGGAATGGATGATACCCTTGGAAGATTTCAAATGTTTTGAGTGGATGACATTGCTGAAAGAGAACGAAAACCTAAAATATGATGATTTAGTTTCATGCATTGAGTTCTCGAGCATCAGAGGTATAGAGATTGACGATGTTAAGCTACACGATCAATTTTGTAACTTGATTTCATTCCTTAAATCAAAATCAGATGAAGATGAAGCAAATTATGATTTGAAGTTGCACGAGCAGTGGACAATCTACTTCAAAAGTGTTAAAAACATTGAATGTTTCTCAGAACTGCTCAAGATCTGCGAGTTTTATTTTTGTATAAGGGCACATAACGCAAATGTGAAAAGAGTTTTTTCACTGATTAATACTCAGTGGAGCAAAGAGAGGAATAGACTAAGTGTGCAGTCAGTTAAATCTTTAATTCTTACTCAATACTTCAAAAACATGACATGTGAAGATTTTTATAATTATTTGTTAAAAAACCAAGAACTTCTTTCCAAAATTGGCAGCTCAGCTAAATATGATTAAAATAAAGTAAAACAATATAAAAAAATTCGTTTAATTTCTGAATGTCCTCCTTTTTTACAGAAAATCCTCTTTTTTAGACCCATCTGCCCTCCTTTATCAAATTATCATCTGGCAACCCTATATGTGATGCCATCCGCCTTTTTACATATGTTTTCTTGAGTAATTGTAACACAATTTCACTGAACACGTTGGCATTTTCGAAAAATGTCAATCAACATTCCTACTTAGAAGCTAACTAGCTAACTAGCACTAGAGGGTGCATGATCTGTACTTTTTTTTGTGTGTGCATGGTCTAACAGGGTGATCGGCTTACGGCGTCAGGGCGTATCTATGGTATTCTATATCTATGATTGTAACATATAATAATGTACCTGGAAAGAGTGGTAATGGGTGCTACGCTGGTTGCACGTGGCACAGCATTGTGGATCCTTTGCAAAAGAGCGGAAGTTTGCGCTCTTATTTTGCGACTTTCATCTTCCCAATCCTAAAAGTAAAACATAAGTGAATACTGTGTACATTTTTTCAATATAAAAATGAATGTTTGTTTACTATTCTTCTATACAAATCTTCTGTTTTCAATCAAGTACCACCAAATTCGGTATACATGGTATTTTAACTTGGACGATATTTTTTACTATTTTTACATATACTTACATATTCTCGAGCTATTAAATTCTCACATGCAAGCTGTTTATACGGAAGAAGATGAGAACAAAAATGATTTATTAAAAATTAACCTTAGAGGTATTGGAGCATAGGAATTCTTCGGTGGCGGAGTATCCTATGGATGAACGATGCTTGTGCTCGATACGATCCAGCTCCCTGATGACCACTGAGGGGCGAACACGGATGGTGACGATCTTATGGGGCGCCGTACGGGACATTATCAGCCTCTGCCCCCCGCCCGGCACGTACGTCGGATAGTACGCGGACACGGCATGGACCTGGAAATGCAATACACATGCAATTTTCACCAAATGTTTGCAGCATATGATCCGTATATATGTATTACTTTATTTTAAATATGAATGCTCGAGCGTTTGCCAAACACTCCTCGGTGCGATATAAATAATTAGACGTCATCATAGCTATACTGCTAAATATAACAACTCTTTGAAAACGATTCACTGGTGAAGAATTCCCGACAAAATTACGTCGGGACGTTTCGAAATATATATATTGCTTTCTATGTAGGTATGTAGGTATGTACCTGAGAAACTCGGTCGAATTTCTATAATTGTATTGTGTGAATCATACTTCGAAATTAAATTTACACTCGATGGAAATCTTAAAATAAGTGTGTAACTAAATAGCGTCTTAGTTTATAAGTTTATACAATCAAATAATAAACAATTACACACTTAACATTATGAGGTAATGAAGTTATTAAGAGGGCTGGACACCAGCGCCTTGTCCATACAAACGTATTACACTTCTCCCTTCCTCAATTATGGCACTAGAGAAACTATTTTTTAATATGCTATGGATATCCACCATTGGGATGCATCTATCGTTTTATTTTTTTGATTAGTTATTTTTTATAGGAGCTAGGAGCCGCCAAACATCTATAAAATCACCTCTTTTTTACACCTACGAAAAGAGTCCAGCGTACTTATGTAACGGTCGATTTTTAAAAAAATACGCGCATAGTTGCACAGAAAATATCTTTCTCATACTGATGATGAAATTTTTTTAAAAATTGGTCCATTTTTGGAGGAGAAAATAGGAGAATACGAAACTTCGATTTTGTCGATTTAAAATACGTATTATCTGGTCGAAGCGCAACTGTCGCATTCACTCAATATATATATTGATATATATTGTTGCATTCACTCAAAATATGTATCGAAGAAAGGAACGGCAACAAAATTAAGGTTTCGGGTGTACAGCCCTCTTAATTATCTTATATAAAAATGTCAAAAAGTACATATGTATGTTGTATATTATAAATAAGTATAATATATATAATATATTGCACTGGAGAGTAATACAAGTTAATTTTAAATATAATATGTGTTTACTTAAGGTTTTGCAGTGTCATCAAAGATGATTTTGATTTAATAATTATAATATTTATTGATTCACGAACGAAAATGAAATTTAAATATAGTAAAATAAGAAAGATATTGCAGTAATTGTCTAAAGTAGCTAATAAATTTAGTTTTAAATTTAAAAGTTAGCGCAAATAGCGTTATCAATTATAAGTGAACCATTGTTGGCACGCGAAACTTCTATTGATGTTATTTTTTGACTTTATATCAAAGTGGTTAGTTACCTTATATCTTAATAATAAATATACCTCGATTTGATCTACATTAGCTGTTTTTCTAACGCACAATCTTGATCTTAGTACAACAGAGTAATAAATTAATCGTAACTTAAATCTTGTAAAATTTGCCTTTAGATAAATATCGTCTGAAATTAATTAGTTTGCATACCGAAAAATTCGCTTCAGCATGCCAACATTCTTTAGAATTCTTTACTATAATTTTCTTCACTATTTTATGGTTTATGCCTTTTTTTCAAGTTAAAATAAATACTCCAATATCCAATTATTACAATTTCATCTTAAATAGCACATAAATATGTGTAATGTACAATATAAATGTATAAAATATAAAAGTCTCACCTTTCCAAGGCTATGGATTGGAATATATCTCAGTGGAACCTGCACGATCAGTCGTCAAGTTGAAGTGTAATTGATGACATCAGACAGGTTTATTTATGGAAAATATAAATTTACATTCAATAAAGTCTTCAATTTTCAATCAATCAAATGGTGATATCGAAAATATTTAAATTCCACACAACATTTACAATCAGCTTATGTCTCACTATTGCTGACTCGTGTTTTATAATTACAGTTTTATTATACATACCTTTTATAATACTTATTTTAATATTGAATATTCAATATGTATCACACGTTCAATGCAGTATATACACATAAATAAATACTTACCATATGTTTTCTGTTTTTGCTTCAACATAATGTATATTAAATATTTTTTAAAGCGTGGTATTTTTACATTACATGTGTCAATCAAAATTTCATATTTATCTAGTAATGAAAAACTGCATATGTATATAAAATTATGAAATTGTAGAGAATCTGATCATAACTATTTATGACTTATCAAAGTGTGATTTACAACTTGATCTTGTTGATGGATCAATGCCAGAGGGATCGGAGCCAATTTGTTTTCAAAATATATTTTATATATGTATTTTCGAATTGATTATTTTACTATGCAAATTGTGAAGTTGAAAATTTGAAAGAATTAAATTACACAAATTTACCGATTCTGCATGTCACTGATGACGTTAAAATAGCCACAGTCTATGTATGCACATATGTTAAATCATCTCAAATAATATTGAGTATTTAGTTGCTTGTTTTGGAGTTTATAAGGAAACGGATTCCTCAAATTGGTGATAAATTTGGATCAAGCTCAATTCAATTTTGGAACTAGCTTCAAAGCTATTGATTGTTTCCAACAAATATTCATCCATATATTATATAAGCACTGCATTATACCTTTAGCTTTTGCTCAATGATTTGATCCAACAGAGATGCATATGTTCTAAATTTAGGGATTTTCTATCACCATGTCTTCTCATTTACACTAAATATGTACAATGAGCAAATAAAATTAGAGACTTTTTTTATCTACTTGATCCATGTATGTATGTATGTTCTGAGCTTCATTAATGGATGTAGTTTCCTTAAAAAATCTACACCACGTGTGAAATATTTCAATTTAGAGAATCTTTTTAGTACAATGTGATATTTTTTTTACAAATTTCGTAATATAATCAATTTGGTTTATGAAGGGCTTCATGCCTCTGGTTTCTGTTTTCGAAAAGACCCAAGAAACATAGATCATTGGAAACACCTCTGCAAAGTTTTCTCCCAATTGGAGAAGTTTTATGGAAACGTATTGTTCTCAATTTATTATTATAAATCTTACAACGTTGCATTAGCCTGTTTTCCGTTAATAATCCTTATGAAAAACGTCCATTTATTAATTAATATCACATCATATAATATCAATTTACTTCAGACATAGATATTAGTTTTCTATCGTGGACACAATTATAAACAAAAAAGTTTTAAATTTGCTTCTTTTGAATTCTGAATTAAGTGTTTATTTTTGTCTATGAGATGAACGTCTATTGTTTTCAAAATTGAGTATAGTAACAAATTTAGATCATATTCATAATTAGTATGTATTTTCGTAATGCTTTAGTAAATTAAATTAAGTATAGCAATAATACATATGTACATATATGCATGTACTATTGTTAAATTTTAATCTAAATTATACAAAAATGATTATGTGTAGTTTTAAGCAAGATTGCATTAATATTTCATATTCCATCTGGTTCATGGTTTGTAAATTTTTACCCAAATGATATTTTAGAAATATTTTATATGTGTGAAAGCGGTCATCGGTCAATAAAGTCAAAGCTTGTGAGATTGGATCTAAAATAAAGCACAGTTTAGTCACAACATGGGATCAGCATGGCCAATGACCGTCAAATGGACAGGGCCGAGGAGGGGAAGATTCGGGTCGCGTCTGTAATTTGGTTCAATGTCTCCATGTTTCAGTTTGTCCCATGCCAATTCGATCCATCAGAAATAAAACAATACAATTCGACGGCCAAGCGACTGAAGCGATTACATTTATTCAACCAATACAAAAATAAATAAACAGATCCCGCCAAAACACATTTTTTGATACAAGTATTCGATTATAAATCCTATTATAAAAATATTATTTTGTATTAATAAAAATATATAAGTTCGATCGACTGACTATACATATATATGAAAGGCATTGCTCCTGCGAATATGGGTATTAGTTTTAACGTTATTTTGGCGATTGTACTACTTGGGTATGTGAGTGAAGCTCCATATTCTTTATTTTTTTAGTACAATGCTTTCAAGCTACTATGTAAAGTATCTTTCTAGTTTCAAGTTAGACTCTGTAGGAGTAGTGGCGGTAAGTAGTGCCATGAGGCAAGCGACCAGACGTTGAGGAGCTGTAACTGGCACGGTAGCTTCCTGGACCATCTCCATAGCTGGACGAGCGTTCAGTGGAGTAGTTGTAGTTGGATCCTGGGGCATTTCCATAGCGCCTTTCGGTGGTCGAGGAGTAGTTGGAGACATGGGGTGCTCCAGATCCGCTTCGGCTCTCGGTGGAAGTGTTGTACGAGTAAGAGTACTGCTCATCAGCACGACGTGGTCTGTCCGGGGTGTCCAAGACTACGTAGTGCCTGGGCGTCTGTAAAAATACACCGTCAACATTGTTTTTTCCCCATACAATCTCGCTCTACAGTACCATTCTTCGATATGCATTTAAATTTTTCTATTTTTAACCCTTTCACGACCGCCGGACGGTGTTTTCCCGCTGCGTGGTGTATATAATCTATCGTTGGCTGTGTTCTGTCGTTCTCGTTTTATTTTATAATATCATACTTGTTACATTTTCAAACTGAAACAGGAGGTTTGGTGTGTGCTGCATATGGTGTGTGTGTGAGTGTACGATGGGATATAAGGCGACAAAAAAATGTTTTTAATCGGAAGGACGGAAAGCACCGACCCGTCGTTAAAGGGTTAGTTATACCAGAAAAGGTAAACTCGAGAAAAATAAAAATACAAAAAAAAAAACAATGATTTTTCAACCAAGCGACTTGGCACAACCATGCATACATAAATGAACATACATAATGTAGGTATATAAATAAAGTATAAATAAATGAAAATCTTTGTTGGCGTTTTGTTGTAAATGCAAATACTTTTAAACGAAAATAAAAAATAGTGTGGCCAGAAAACTATCCCAATAAACATGTTTCAATAGAAAATACTCAATATAAAATAGTATTAACAGTGGGAAAAAATCCCAAGTGAAAATACGTACTTTTGACTTTTGATTTGAACTGGACGACTACTTAGAGAGATTTGAAAGCTGAAATTTATTACAAATTAAAGATAAAATACCCGACTACATATTCCAATATTCATTTTAAACCGGAAATTGACATATTTTGAGACATCGACCGAACAACATCAAGATATAGAAAAATCGCGCGATTTAAAAAACACATATATCTCTGAATCTCGAGCCAATCAACATTTTTTTTATTACCAGATTCGTGTTCACTGGGCATATATCTATAAGAAAAGTCATATCTCGTCTCAAAAAACCAAACCAAAAAAAAGTCCGTCATTTGTCGAACAGTGTAATTAATACTTCTAATTTAGCTTTAAGATATTTTATATAAAATTATATTTAGAAGTGTGTAAATATGTAAGTACCCACTCTTATACTTTTTACGGGTTGTTGGTCTAGTTCTAGTAGCCGCACTTGAGAGCCTCTGAATTGTATAGCCATAAAGAAATTCTCTATGATTATTGATTACTACATTTCATTTATTTTTTATTTTACATACGTACATTGAAAATACAAATGAAATAAAATAAATTGAAATACGTAAAGAAAGTATAAATAAATGAAAATCTTTGTTGGTGTTTTGTTGTAAATGAAAATGGACGATGTTGATTTTCATCAATTCAGCTGCCAAAACCATTTTTGTAATACTTACACAAACAAAAAAAAAAAACTTAAAATAGTTTCCAATTCTGCGAAACAAAGACAAAGTGTGTGAGTTCATTGGTTTTTGTCTAAAAATTTTGAAGTTATGCCATAAATGAGTCGTTGAAAATAAAATAGACTTTGTTCTAGTTTTTTTAAAATAAAAATCACCTTTATTCTTTTAAGACATCTACATTTTTTTTATAAAATTACGTATACATTGATAGCGATACATTATTGCACAAAATTAGCCAACAATCAAAGGCGCTTTTATTATCGTTTGGATTCTAAGCAATTTGCGTTCGAATGTTGGAAGTCAAATTGTGTCCCATAAAAAAATACAAATCTTAAATAGATATCTAGTATAAAATAAGCGTTTTGCGTCGTGGAAATCATAAAAATTGTGCGAAAGCGGAGATCAAAAGCGTTATTCGTTCGTTAGAAATTCGCGACTGTTCGTTTTTGAAAGTTAATTGCTAAAAGCTGTGGAACGACCGGATTTGAAATACATAACTATTTCCCTGGAATATAAGCTTATGGAATTCCTGCTGTTGAAATCGAAGTGAACATAACAAACAACAAACGCAGAGACAGATATAACATGTCCAAAAAAAACCTTGGACTACTTTTGTTTGGAAGATAAACACTACTCAGCATATCTTCACATTTTCGCGTTTTATTTCGGAAACAAATACGAAAATTGTAAGATATTATGAACGTGGTACAAAAACCGACAATTTAATCTTATCCAAAAGTAGACAGTAGTTCAATCTGAATATGAAAACATATTTTTTCCTCAATTTGCTCAATTTGTTCGAATATTTTTACGAAATATTATTATTGTATCATCAATTTGAATAATATTATTTTGAAATATGTTATAATCTAATATATTATTTCGAAAGAAACTTTGTAACTATGTAAAGTTTGGGTGGGAGCATCGAAAACAAATCAAAGTTTCTACAACGACGATATCGATATCGTTGAATATTATTCTTTTTCGATTCAAATAAATTTAATAAAAAAACAAATCAATGTTTACTATTACATTAGCCATGTTTAAGTGGTTTATATTACAAATAAAATTAGAAATACCGAGCAAAGCCGGTTAAAACCACTAGTAAACCATATTTTCAATCAAATAACCGGTTTTTTTTAGTTAAACGCTTGACACATTGCATCTCTTTGGAAGCTAAACTTTGACAAATTTACTCAAAAATCTGCTCTCGAATACATTATTGACAGGACCTGCATTAAATTCCGAAAAAAATAAATAAACATCATGTGTAGAAAATCAACGGGAAAAAATCATGCTCAAAACCGTCTACGGAAAATTTCGGAGAAGCTCATAAAATATCTACAGCTTACAAATCCAACGTTGAAATCAAATCATATGTACAAAGTAGTATAAGAAGCGTTTGCGACAAATAAAAACATAACGGTAAACATCCGAAGCTAGGGAAATGTGTACATTTACAAAAAAAATGGCGACGGATATTTACCGAAAGTAATAATAGATACTACATGCATGTGTGTTAATTAGGTGTGCAACCTGAAGCTTTTAGCGTAACTAAATCGATTTTTTTTTTTTGGTTTTTCTCTTTTTTTTGTTGGGTAGGGGTTGTTAGGTTTTTAGTAAGTGGGTGTTTTTAAATACGAGAGCGATTTGTTTTTTCTTCTGTATTTTAATAAGAGGCATAGTTGCTGTAGAAGACTCTGGTCTTTTCTCTGACTGGCATGGTCCTGTGAAGCTGGGGCAGCACTACGTCCATGTGCTGCCTGTCGGGCAAGGCTGCCCTTTCAGCGCCAGAATCCAAGATGAGGTCCTGCTTCCTCACAGCAGACAACACCTTCGCCCTGGTGATGTCCCTGGCTGAGATGTACTCCTTGATGGGCCGGTTGAGCACTTCCTGGCTCGGCTTAATACTGGCCCTGCCCTGAGGACTCAGGATAAACAACTTCTTCTGACGCGGCTGGACTGTTTCTCGTCTTCCAAAGGCTGTTACCGGATCTGCGACTAGGCTGGGTCTTGGCACGAATGGCACCTTCTCCCAGTCCAGTGGGGTGTGCCTGTTCTGCAATGGCCACAAGAACAATGCTGTGGTTAGTCGACGAGCCCATCGACGGGTATGCAGGGCCGATCCACAAAAATGGGCTGGTCTTCCCCATCCAACACACAGGTGCAACCCACTGTTGATCTGCTACGTTAAATGTGAGCAGGTGATGGCTACCGACCTTTGCACATTCACCGAAAATATGGGTGAATACGAATTAATGGAAAGCAGACATGGGGCAAATGTGCATATTCCACGTGTTGCATCATTCTCTGTATATTTCAAATGTGTGGAACAAGTTTAGACCCGTTATTATTACCAAGTTTGTAACCATTATCAGTAGAGGTAGGACCGGAAGAGTGCCGTTCTTTGTTTATTGTTCGCCGTGCATTGTTCATTTTTATTATGAACCTTTTTTTTGCACTCTAGCTTTGTAGTTTGCTCTATTTCCTGGAAAATAGACCCAAAACGCCCTGTTTCCTGGAAAACGCACGCTTACGGTCCTACCTCTAATTATCAGTACCATTTTTCATTAAATACCCAATGTTCAATAGTTTTTTATTGATCCTTCAACAATTATTTTCACATCTTTTACTGCCACCCACATATTTATTATAATGTGGGTGGCTTAATAATTTATTCCAGAAGATAAATTTTTGATGCTTGAAATAATTTTGAATAAATTTTATAAAACAATCTAATTTCCTTCACATTTTAGTTCAAATCATTTTTATCCCCAGAGAGGAGAGTGGGACTTATTTTCCTCCTCGCCACCTTCGCAAAGCATTGAAAGTGTATTAATGTATAAAAAATCGAAAGTGAAGTAAGAAGAGGCTAGTAAAAAAAATTGTCGAAGATTGGATCTCAGAAGATGAATGGTATTGTTATCTTATGGTTCGGTGATTATTCCGCAAAAAGCGATCTCGTGCACGTCACTAAAATCTCGATCACGGAACATCTGGCACCGAAAAACTTCATCAATTGAAAGCCACCCACGCGAAATATTGTACTAACGAGAACTCAAGTGCCAGATATTCCGTATTCGCGATTTTTGTGGCATTGATCGTATTATCGTGCGCGCGATCGCAATGTGCGCAATAATCCGTTTACCGTTACCTTATATGTATATCAAAATTCATCATAGTTTTACACTTGCACTATAAAAAAGAGTCCACGAACTAAGACTTTGGTCTTTATATTATTATTTTAATAAATCAAGTGTACTTTCGTTTCACTTATAAATGAGATGTATGTTGATTAACAAGAACATAAATAAACGTGTTTAATCAAATTCCAGATAAAATGCCAGAGAATGATGCCGATTCAATTCGAGTCATATGCACATTTACCGATCCACTCACATTTCCCGTAGCTCTACTTATTACTGAACAATTGTTATATATAGAAGATAGAAGTTGACGGGAGTTTTAGACCGGCCCTGCATAGGTATATGTAAATGTATTGTAAATTGGTTGTTAGTATCTGTATCTGACATCTTAAAGAAAACCTGAACGAAAGAGCACGTGTAAAGTGAAGACAAGAGACATGGTTGATTTCATCGAAAAAAAAGTACAAATAGTGCAAATTTATGATCTGCGATGATAATGAAAAGATGTTTTTCGCTATCTATCAAATAAATCGTCGCTTGCTCGTATCGTTATTTACACATTACTATGGCAATAACTAAAAGCGTTTTGAAAAGTTTCCAAAACATTACACACGGCACTCGACTCTAACGTTTATTTATTCACCTGATAGAAGATGGCACGCCAAAATTTATTTTTCGTAATGCTTCTCTCATTAGCGAATTTATCTCCAAGAACTCATCTATCACTTTTTGTCGCGTCATAACGTTACGCAGTCTAACTTGAAAGAGAAATTGAACATTTTCATAAGAGGACGTACATATGTATCTCTACAGATCTACCGTATAACTTTTTTTAGCATCTACTTTACATAAAACTTTTAAAAAGGAATATATCACATACATATTGAGTGTGACTGAATATTTATTTATTTATTCACAAATTTGCCATAGAATATGACTTCTTTGAATAGGATGGAATTTTCCTTGAACTCAAAGTAAACTCAATTTTCCAGCAACATTACTGAATTGAAGAGGGGGTAATTACGTTCTGTGAATTTTAAGTAAAATTTCGCAAATTATGTGTAAATTATCGTTTTATTGGTTGGTTTTGTTCAGCGGTTTATGAGCTGTGGGCTCGATAGCGGTTCCGAGCTGCTGTCTAAATTTGGAGTGCTGGACGGCTGAAATGTTTCCGAGATTGAAATCTTAGCAGCCGCTTACAGAATCCTTTTTTTAATTTGACCCTGCCAACGTGGAGGGAGAAGAAGAGAAGAGACGGAGATATGTACGCCAGTAGCAGAAGAACAGAGGCAACATTAGCGGTTATGAGTGGCCCGGAATAATTTCACTCAGCTAACGAGTCTACCGCATGTTTGTTCCATTGCTGAGAGAGGAAAATGAGTTTTCAGATACGAATTTATTTTAAATTCAATCGACAAAGGGTAACACGCACATAATATTTGTAAGGCATTACAAAATAAGCACATCTCAGAAGCTACCCCCTCAGGTTTATATTATTTAAAATTAAATTTAGTTAACAAGCGTAAAAGCTGAAGCTAAAGCTTTTATTTTACATATTTTCAATTATGATATGAAATGAAGTTATGGCCAAAATACAATAAAATACAGTACAAATATAAACAATTGAATAATAAAACGTACGATTTCGGAACTTTTACGCAATTTGCTCAACGGTTGGTGGCGGCGTGGAATTTATTTATTTTCCTTTTGGCCGAATTCCAAAATAAACGCGCGTTTCCTATTTCAAACGTGGATGTTTATACAGCGTTCAATTGAAGATAGATTTCACTGAATTTTTGGTCGAACGTAAAGCGTGCAAAATTCCACAAAACCCCCAATTCATATTAAAAGCGATGAAAAAGTGCACCAAATAAATTAATGATTTAATTTTACATTGCAGAATGCACGTGAATATAAAAGTTTTTGTAATTGTCGGCAAAAGCTACATTTAGACCAAAAACTCAAACGGCATTTTGACGTTTCATATTAATTTAAAATAAAATTTTATTTTGATATGATTTTTTATTATATGTACATATTATTCATATAAATTTGACTGAAATACGCGTAGCTTATTATATTTCGCTTCGTAATATATTATATGTCGACGCAAAGATTCAAATATGTACAAATGTACGCCATTTTCTTCATGTACCGATAAGGCCATAACAACGCTCACTCGAACCACGCACTCATAAAGTATTGAAAAAAGGGAAATATATTCGTGTGTATTAATTATAATAGAATTGGCATTTTAATTGTTCAAACACTACAGAATGCACCTAAAATGTATGCCAACAAAGATTTTCATCCGTACAACCATAATTAAAGTATTTACTCTTTTAATTAGGGGTTTTTTTCTCTTTTTCTCTTCAAAACAACACTGAAAATATGGACATGTCATACTTTAATCACAGTCATGCTGATTTTGGACACTTATGTTGATAAGGGGGGGGGGGAAGAATTCGACAATAAACACTTTTAACTTGAAGGATGCGACTTACCGATACTGAGTAAGACGTCGATGGGCGGTAAGTGCCTGGTCTGCGGGTGGTGTAGAAGTCACTCTCGTACACCATTTTGAAAGGGGTTGTTTTGACGGGGGGCTTAAGGGGGTTCGTTCGTCCGAAGGTGACGGCGTCCGTGCGGCGTCTCTCTGAGTTTTGGCCACGCCGTTGGAAGATCCCCCGCCACCTTCGGGAGCTCCCGTCTCCCCCACTCTTCGTCTTCACCACGCAAACCATGACCGAATATTAATTTTGGCCAGAGATGACCGATGCATTAAATATTTCTGCACTTTCGATGTTCCAACAAGGTTATCTTGCGT